>NW_027505892.1:47500-148476 GCF_021521415.1 Bidens hawaiensis | reverse complement strand
AAACACATGGGAATAGAGAATGACTTGGGACCTTAATTGAGATGTGTTTTGTTGAGTGAGTTAATATTTAACTTTGAATAATTGAGTTGCTTGAGGGCATGCAACGGATAAAGTGTGGAATGTGACCGGTGGTCCATTCGATAACCCTTAAGTGATATAAGACCTTTAATAATCATGCTTATAATCAGTTTATTTTATGTAATTAGTTGACTATGGTTACTCATATAATTTCAGGTAGAAGGAGTTAGAGGATGAAATCACAAGAACATGGGCGAAAACGGCGAAGAAAACGGAATGGAAACGAAAAAAGTTATGATTAAACAAGAGACTGAATAAGAGCTCCACCGTAGCTTACGGTAGCCACCGTAAGCTACGGTTGCCCCTATAGAAAATGGTCACCGTAAGGCAGAATGAAGCTACCATAGGTTTTTAGACGCCACCGTAATCTACGGTGGCCACCGTAGCTTACGGTGGGCCTGACGCTAAAAAGTGTAACAGCCATTTAAACTCGTTTTTTAGATGGCTTTTGAGGATGTTATCATTATATTTCAATTGAGGCCGACCTAGGGGAAATTTTCAGGTGTCATAGGTCAATTTTGAGTTGTGTAACCATTGAATACTTGTTTTCAATTCGTATGATTACTATCGAAGGGATGATGAACCGAATCATGCTCGATTAATTCTCTTTGTGTTTTCCCTCGGATTGTAAGGTTTACTTATGAATGTTAATTGAATGTTTATGCAATTTCTAAGATAGTAGTTTGATCTTGTTAATTTCATTATTATGGTATTTATGAATTGAATGATAGATTGTTAGTTTGTTGAGTTCGTGTTCTAAAGCGTCAGTTCTTGGTGCTTTAAGCAATAGAGATTAATCTGGAGGGATTCGTGTTTGGATAAACTAATTGATATTTGAGTGATTACCTTGCGTTTATAATCCAAGTACTTAGCCTTCAATTATCATAATCGTTTGCATAGGCACAAACTAAATCTTTATAGTTCATCTCAGATTAAACATTTACTTTAACATTCATAGAAACCTGAAACCGAGGGAAGGCATATTTTCTCATATTGTTTTAAAACTCGTTAAACTGTTTTTAGTAATTATCAAACCGAACAACCAAATATTTGAATTTATTTTCTACACTTAGTTTAATATAGATAAATTGCAAAGCTACTTAGTAACACATTTTCCACAAACTCCATTGTTCGATACCCACAAACTGCTATCTAATTAGTTGTATTTGGTTTATTTTTTAGTGAGTCTTCGACCTCACGTCAAAATTTGGCGTTGCTGCCGGGGAGTAGTGTGCAATGTGTGTTAGCTTTTGTAGTTTTGTTTGTTATTTTCGGGTTTATTCTGGTTGTGTTATGAGTAGGTACATACAGGTGTATGCATACTAGAGGCTCTAACAGGTCATCACCACTAGTTTTTGATCCTGAGATTGAACGAACACTTCGAAGAAACCGAGTCCTACTTAGGGAGAACAAGCTTCCTGGTTCTCCAACTGCATCAAACAACACCATGGATTCACCTGTCCCTACTTCGGGGCAAGCATCGTCAGCCACACCTCCACCAAATCCACCTCCACCGACTACTACGACCATACCTACTTCATCGAGTGAAATAAAACCAACCTACACAATCGAGCCTATGAACACTCAACTCACTTACTCAATCTCATCAACATTGTCACCTATTTCCAATCTTTTTCCTACCTTTGGTGTATCATCATCTCAACAAAACTAAGAACCAACATTTCAACAACCGCAATCAAGCTACCAATATCAACCACCACCTTTCATGCAATATCCAAGAACACAATTTGATTGTTATGGTGATGGTGATGGGTTTGACGGGGATTTTGAGGGGTATGAAGTGGAAGGTTACTACAATGGGGGTGATGGAAGTCAAAGGGTGAATCAAGGGACATTTTCTTATACTCAAAGGTAACAAACGGAACCGGAGCAAGAACTTAATAGAAAACCACCATCGGTTGTTCAACAATAAGTTCAACCACCACAGATTATTCAACAACAACAAGTTCCACAACAAGTGCTTCCACAAGGGCATCAACAAATGCTTCAACCACAATTTCAACAATTTGTACCTCCAAGTTCCATTTATAGGCGAATGGGTCAACCAAGAGTACCAATGGGGTACCAAGAAGGCATGCAAGAGGGATGTTAAAGAGAATTGAAGCTCACTTTCGACCAGTCAACACTAATAATCCATCACCGGTGGTAATTCCTCAAAACCAACTTGGAAGAACATTTGAGGTGAAAACCAATTCACTCCAAAGATTATCAAAGTATAAGGTTCTAGCAACGGAAGAGCCTTATTTTCACTTGGAGTAGAATTAGAGGCTCACCATTAAAGAAATCATAGGGCCATTACATGATGTACATGGTTCAGCAGTTATATCATTAAGGCGGTGAATCCCACGTCATTATTAGTGATAAATTGGGGATTGGTCTGTTAGCTTACCAAGCAGCATACCTTGACTCTGATAGGATGCATGTATTAATAGCCAAATGCATAATCAATCCTTTGACTATTTAATAGAGAATAAAATAATTTGGATGAAATATTGAACTAGGTCTAAGAATAATATATATATATATATAGCCACTATAATCATTTATATTATAATAGATCAAAATATTAACTATACATTATTATATATTTGTTTGGTAATTGTTGATGGGTCATATTACCTATAATTAACTAATATAGTGGTTCCCCTTGGGTGTATATATAGAGATAATAATAACATCATAACATAACCACACACATATAAAAATTTTGTGTGCATACTCTCTCCTAAACCGGGTTTCTCTCAAGAACCTTAACATCATCCTTAACTATACATCGAAAAGAAGAACTCGATCAAGATGACAAACATGTCGACTACATCATACTCTTCTGCGACTACTATTCTCCATGCTGTAACAGGTTCATAGATTTATTATTATTCATGTTTTCTATTGCCTACATGAAGAACTGATCAACATGTGGCATCAGAGTGATGTTGATTAATCAGTTCTTCATGTTTTCCCTAAATCTGGAATTAAAATCGAAAAACATGAATTTTTGTAAGGCCCCGTTTCCGGTGCCCTACTTTGGCGATGGATTTACTCATAAACACGGTTCTAAATATTAGATTTTAATAAAACTTTCGCGGAATAATAAATAAGGTCAACCATTCATTACAAACATTCATAACTTTTCTTTTGAACATAACATAAAATATAAAACATCATGACCAGTCTTCAGATGTCAGCCTCTTTAGATCGTTTCATGTGTTTCCCTCAAGCTAGCTGCTTTGGTCTATTTACATACGCGCATACTAAAAGTTAGCTACGCTGAGTGAGTTCCAGTTAATAAGGTAAAATACAATACATTCACATACGCATACGAAGATACATATTATATACTTAACCTGCTTATCTTTCTTTCGAAAATACATAAGTATATACCTTCTTTCTTTCTTCCACTCCTTCTTTCATACTTTACATTTATTCATACATTAAACTCTTATACGTTTTAAAGAACATTACCCTCTACTTCCTCGAGTATTATTAGGGATCGGTCCCTTTTCTTCCTTGGATATTTGTAGGGTCCGGTCCCTTCTTCTTCGAGTATTATTAGGGCTCGATCCCTTACTGCCTCGGATATTAGTAGTGTCTGGTCCCTTCTTTTATACCTTACCATTCTTTTATATTTATTTATAACTTTTATACATAACATACAATTATCATCCATACATCATATATAAACAATCACATCATCAAACTATCACCTGGAGGTACATGCAATATCCGGAGATCGTTCATGCACCGTCAAGCATTCATTCATACATAAATCATGTAAGGAATACACTTACCACATAAGGTAAGTGTATTAAATAATCACATCGAGTAGGCGCACAGCCCCGAAAATATAACAAGGAAATGGGGCTAGAAAATCACCTGTAGGCGATTCCTTTATGAGTTTACGGTTATGCCCTTCTTGAGTAGTGCACGGCTAACTGTTTATTAATCATAGTATCAATTAACTACTTCTAGCTATATCATACTTCTAAGATATTGCAACCCTCAACGAACGGAGGTCCGGGGGCAGCGCCCCTGGCAGCAGGGTTCTAGGGGCAGCAGCCCCTAGCAGGGTCCAAGGGGAAGAGCTCCTGGTTGGGGTTAAGCTCATTAGAAAACTGAATTTCAATTATTTAATTAAATCAAAATTACCTTTCATTATTAGTTATTTACTTATCTTTACTCCATATTTGTAATTTACGTACGTATACGCTGATTATCATTCGTTTATTCATAAAATCATTACTATGTGTGTATAAGTTTATTATGGGCGTATAAGCCGCTATGGCGTATAAGTCTACCCTTAGCGTATAAGCCATACATACACGTTGCATACATATACGGAACATGCATACATACACGCTACCATACATATACGGGACATGTATATACGTTATCATACATATACAGAACATGAATACACACATGCTACCAAACATATACGGAACATGCATACATACACGCTACCATACATATACGAAACATGCATACTACAAGCTACCATACATATACGGAATATGCATACATACACGCTACCATACATATACGGAACATGCATACATACACGCTACCATACATATACGGAACATGCATACATACACGCTACCATACATATACGGAACATGCATACATACACTCTACCATACATATACGGCATATATACTTATATGCCGTATATGCACTGTTCAGCGTTCATATACCCATTTTTGGGGTTTTTCTTCGATTTCAGCGCCGTCAGCCACTGTTAATCACCATGGTTGATCGGTTTTTGATTGTTTAGGGTCTAGGTAACTTCGGGGTGTCCAGATCTGAGCTAAGGTGGTCCTTAAGCTGGTTTTTGGTTGATTAAACCCCCGTATAAAGCATATCTAGATCCAAACGGCATGTACGGCATCACGGGGCTGCGGTTTCGGGTTCTACTGGGTTGGTACAGCAGAGATAAATCATGTCTTACCTTCGGTTGGTCTCGAATCGTTTAATATAGTATATTAGAGGGTGTTTGGCTTAAGTGTGTGTTTTTGAAGGTGTAGGCTATGGTGTAGAGATGGATGAAATAGAAAGGATTAGGGTTTAAGGGGTATTTATACTCCCTTAAGCCCATGAACCTAAGGTGCATCTTTCTTTTTTGGTCGATCTTTAATTCCATCTAATTAGCCTACTTAGCCTTCCACTTTTAATTATTTTATTATTTCTCTACTAACTCTAGCACTCTAGCAAACTTTTCCATCATATTTAAATAATATATTAAATATTATTCTTAGAAAATTCGAAATGTTAAAATTCAGATTAAAGCCCTAATTTTTTGGTTTCCTGTTTTCATGTTTTGTTAAGAAAACCGGTTATAATTGCTAAAATTCATATTTATAACTCTAATATATTCGAAATTTGTTAAAAATGTGTTTAAGATTTTGATTCTAGAGAAAAATGACTAACGAATCTTTGAAGATGTTCTCCATGTTCATCATAAAACCGAAGAATCGTCCTTATTTTGGATGAATCATAGGAATAAAATACGTTGTTTTCAATTTTGATTGATTTTTATTTATTAAAAAATTTTCAAATATGATATAGTTATATCAATAAAAGATTTCAAAATGTTGAATAATTATAATTAAATCTTTTATATTTGGAAATAAGATAATCTATTAAAATTCGAATTCCATGTTTATCATAAATTAGTTTGTGTGATTTAAAAATAATTGATGGATAAAATAATTTATGGGTTCAAAATAGTTTGTGGGTTAAGGATTTAAAATTAATTTCGGTATTTTTTTTCTAAATGGTTTTGGTTTACCAAAATCTCGAAAACCTTATAAAACCCGAAAACTCTCATAATCTCGAAAACCCACTAAAATCTGGGCTCAAATAAATTCGCGATAACTCATAATTCCCAATAACTCAAATGTCTCGATAACTAATTTCCCAAGAACTCTAATTTTCCAATAAACTATTCCTAATTAAATGTTTTGTTAACAATTAAATCTTATAAAATTTTACAAAACATAAAAAGGCTTAACTTGAATCAATTTATTGATGTATCAATTCTGCCCAAATGAGATGTGTTACATCTACCCTATCTTTAAATTCTAATTAAAGCTTTTGTTAGTTTTGCCTAACATGATCAAAATGTCTCACTTCTGCCCAAAGGTGATGTGTTACATTTTAATCTGGCAAAATTATACCCGCGCATAATTAAAATAAGTGTCTCACTTCTGCTCAAAGGTGATGTGTTACAATTGTTTTGCACACACACTTAAATAAATTTTAATTCTGCCCAAAGTTGATTTATTTTTTTTAAGTAGAACTTTTAATTATAGTTATTAGTTTGATGTTAATAATTGACATATCACATCTTCAATAAAATACAATGATCCTCAAATTAATTATCCTTCATTAATCTAATGATCATAAATTTTAATATGTATTATTTTAATATCCCATTGCATT
The DNA here is from genome assembly GCF_021521415.1 of Bidens hawaiensis. Lineage (NCBI taxonomy): Eukaryota > Viridiplantae > Streptophyta > Magnoliopsida > Asterales > Asteraceae > Bidens > Bidens hawaiensis. The sequence continues at coordinate 141,936 of NW_027505892.1, read as the reverse complement.
ACTCACTATAATTTTCTTCTATAAATAACTATCGCATTCAAATCATCCACTCTAATCACAACCCCAAATATGTTTTGCTTCATAAAGAGTTCATCTTTTAGCTCTTCTCATTCTTTTGATTATCCTCAACACATGATGTTTGAACACTAGATCTCAGATCTGATATATATTAGATAATAACTCTAAAACGGATCTAGTTCATAATGCTATTTATCATATGTTAGTGTTGTATATTAGATTAGTATTGATTATGTGTATGTATTAATATTAATATGAATTTTGAGAGAAACGAATTGGGCAAGGGTTCGATAAGATTAACTCACTACTTAAATTAAACAGTGGAATAACACCACTATATATAGAAGACGAGTCTAATTCGTTAACATTCCATAACGAATCAGGCACCGCCTTCATTACAATACATAACGAAATAAACCTTAACGAATCACCCCCTGATTCGTTAAACATCCTTAACGAATCAGGAGGGATCTTAACTTAAGTCTAGTTCGTTAAACAACCTTAACGAACTAGACGACTCCTTTAACGAACTAACTTAATAACTTAATAACTTAAACTTTATTACATAACTAAAACGACAAATACATTAACGATAGATACAAAGACTCGAGACGCAAAACCGTGCACTAACACATGACCATCTCGTTGCACCTTATAATAATAGTAATAAAGAAGGAACCTAGAGCATGAAAAATGGGATGAGTTAAGCATAATATCTCTTATGATAATAAATAAACTCATGCTCTCAAATAGAGTTATTCCGGATTTAGTTTTTCCTAAAACTAATCTAATATCTATTAAATAATTAAAATAACTCCTAAGATGCATGTGTTCCTTGAAAATTCTAACTATAAGGTTTAATGACATTACTGAATACAACATAATGTACAATACCATGACCCATAAAGTTAAGGGCTTACACGTGGAAATAAGTACACTTTTCTAACGCATTACATACTAAAAAATTCTATTACTACAATTTCTTGCGTTAAAAATCAACTATAACACTCATAAGTATAAAAGGAAAACGAGTATGTTTATTAGCAACACATGTAAAAGAAATGAATATGGAATTAGAAAATAAGATTGCGGTATAACTCTCATCTTCTTCTTTTTGTTTCCATCTTTAGCAACCTTCTTCCTCAGCTCATCGGTCTCATGTAGTGCTCGGTCGAGATGTTCCTCTTGAGATTGCGGAATAACATTTGGATATTTGTATTGTGGCGGCGGACCACAATATCCCATCATCACGATGTAATAGTGAGTCTTTGGATACGACGATGAGGGTGCTGCCAATGGATGGTTGTAAAATGCTTCCGCGACTACTTCTTGTTGACGGATTTCATCAGCTTGTTCTGAGATCCAAAGAATTCTTCCTTGAAAAGGTGGGAAATCTGGTGGAAACTGGTTCTTGGTTCTATTGGAACTTATGTTTTAGACCGACGCATCGAATTAGTTTGTGGGTGAAAAATATATTATTTTGTATCAACCAAGGGTGGATGGCTTGAAGACCAAGTCATGCTAGACTAGTATAAATAGATGTTTTTATTCATTTATCTAGTATGAGTGTTTGTATTGTGTATTAGTGAGAGCTAGGGTTTTATCCCTTTGAGAGAGTCTCCGCCTCCGGGATGAGCTCTCCTGGTGGCGGCTGATATTTCTTAATCGAATGTATGTATGAATGTACGTATGAGTGTTTCATCTTAATGAGAATCATTCGGCTAATATTTCATACTTCCATTTCTATCTTTTGTGTTTTGATTACAATTGTTCATCCTATTATTCATTGTTAATCAAATCAGGCTCTCTCCCAATATACCTCATCCGTCCAAACATCTTTCAAGAGAGAATCTGAGTGAGATTCAATCCTAACCCTAGACCCGAGCTCCACACCACTGTTAAGTAACGATTATTCACGCTTCCGCACCGGGGATCGGTTCTGTCAATTGGTATCAGAGCGGGATTACCGAATCGTTCAGACTAACTGCTGAACTGATTCATTTCGCTCTTGAATCCACCATGGACGTTAAACGATAAAGTTCGTTGAAATTATTTTTAGGGGTTTTGAAATTATTTGATGATTCGGAGAAAAATTTATGGATTGATGTTTGGGTTGATGATTAGTTCAGAGATCCAACATCAATTTCATGTTTATTTGGTCAGAACGGTCCAGATCTGATGTAACAGTGTTATTTGGCTCGTTTTAGGGCAACTCTGTTCATTTGATGATTTCCATATCTGAAAAGGTTGTGGATAAAGATAGATTTCTTTTGTTTATTTCGAGATGACCTAGATACTGCTCATCGATTCTTTTCAGATTTCGGAATTACTTTTTCAATCTGAAAGAATTAGGGTTTTGTTTGCTCGATATTGATTTTGATAAGTGTGCTGCACAAACAGGATAAGGTATGTTGGAAAACGTTGCCGTTGGTACAAACTGGTATGAAGAAGGTACAAGTCAAGAATGAACAGGTACTGAAGGCAATATTATCATTGTTTGTTGTAGCAAATGCAAAGTGAATATTCAAGCAGGTTCTGCAAGGGCAAATCAGTGACTGATGATGCCGAAATGAATTTTTGATGTACCGGGCACACAATGAACATATAAGATTGATCTCGAGTAATGATAATGGTTAAGTGTTGCTCCGGGCACAGTTTGTGTTTTGCCCAAGCACAACTTTTGGTTTGGGCAACTTTATCTCGGGCACATCTTATCTCGGGCACATCAAGTTCCAGTGTCGAGTAACCCCTTTGCATATCCTTGGTCTACTCAAGAAAACTATCTTTAAGTCCCAAGCACACTTTGTGCTAGTGAAGTGCTTCAGAGCACACTTTGTGATAGTGTAAAAATTGAAAAATCACAAGTGTTTTGCTTTCCGAGCACACTTTGTGCTAGGAAAGTGCTTCCGAGCACACTTTGTGATAGTGTAAAAATTGAAAAATCACAAGTGTTTTGCTTTCCAGGTACACTTTGTGCTAGGAAAGTGCTTCCGAGCACACTTTGTGCTAGTGCAAAAATTGAAAAATCACAAGTGTTTTTCTTTCTGGGCACACTTTGTGCTAGGAAAGTACTACGGGCACACTTTGTGCTAGGAAAGTACTTCCAAGCACACTTTGTGCTTGGAAACTGCTCCCAAGCAGACTTTGTGCTAGGAAAATTATCCCAAGCACACTGTGTGCTAGAAAATAGAGTTTATGAAACATTTCAAAGTTTTAAAGAAACTTTTGAGATTTTTGGTACCGTTGACCGTTTTACCAAGCTGTTCTCTACGGAAGATATATACCAGGGGTATTTTGGTAATTTTCTCCGATCATCAACAAGCTTAATGATTTAATCACTTTAGTGTCAACCAACATATGAATATGTTTATTTTCAAATTCTTACAATCTTGATAAGGATGGTCAAGATTGTTTCACCCACACTTGATTTGAACACACGTTCTTTAAAGACAATTGCAACGAAATTGGGGGAGTAAAAATTTTTGAATTTCATTGCAAATGGCATGCTTCAAATCAAGTAAAAGACTCAAGTTAACGAAAAGTTGATCAAGATCAATAATCCAAGGTTTTTCAAAGATGTTTCATCGTTTGTAAGTTTTCAGGTTTCCTAGTACGAATGAGAAGATAGAGTCATCACGAGTAACAATGTTGAAAGGATGATTAGTAGAGTTTAACCTCCTATGAAATAGTCACTTGAACAGTCAAGAACGGGTTATGGTTGACTTGAATGCGATCTTAATTCAGGGAATGGTTTGAAGATGATTTACAGGGGAAGACACAAATTTGAAGAATTGAAGATTATTTGATGATCACATTGAGTTCATTTCTTTTTGTGATGACCTTGTTACTTGAAGTTGATCTTTGAAGTTCAAAGCCTCGTTTATATGCCCATACAACTATATACAGAAGTGGTATAAGAGTGATAATTCGAAATGAACTATGGGAGAAGCTTAACGTAAGGGGGGAGAATTTCAACGAAAGACAACGAGTTATGAGGTGATCATGGAAGAAATTCTATGGCATCGGTCTAAGGGGGAGTTGTTGGAACTTATGTTTTAGACCGACGCATCGAATTAATTTGTGGGTGAAAAATATATTATTTGGTCTCAACCAAGGGTGGATGGCTTGAAGACCAAGTCATGCTAGACTAGTAAATAGATGTTCTTATTCATTTATCTAGTATGAGTGTTTGTATTGTGTATTAGTGAGATCTAGGGTTTTATCCCTTTGAGAGAGTCTCCGCCTCCAGGATGAGCTCTCCTGGTGGCGGTTGATATTTCTTAATCGAATGTATGTATGAGTGTTTCATCTTAATGAAAATCATTCTGCTAATATTTCATACTACCATTTCTATCTTTTGTGTTTTGATTATAATTTTTCATCCTATAATTCATTGTTAATCAAATCAGGCTCTCTCCTAATACACCTCATCCGTCCAAACATCTTTCAAGAGTGAATCTGAGTGAGATTCGATCCTGACGCTAGACCCGAGCTCCACACCACTGTTAAGTAATGATTATTCACGCTTCCGCACCTGGGCCCGGTTCTGTCAATAAATCACCTTGATTGAGATCATCAGAATCAAAGTCATCCTCAGAGACTTGCACTCAAATTGATTTTTCTTCCTTCAACTCTTCTTTCACAACAAATTCACCTTCTACATTCACCTCAACATTTTTGTACAAATTAGCAAATTCTCTTTTATCATCATACACTTCTTTGAATTGTTGCAGATAGGCATCTCTCTTCTCTTTGTCAACTTTGAGCATAAAATTGTTGTTGAATGGAGGTGGGACTGCTTTGTATTTGTCTTCTTCTTTCACTTGATTCAGAATTACACAATATTTCCAGTGGGGATCAAATTCTTCAAGAATTCATTTTCAACTTGCAGTTTTGTATTCTGCACCTTTTCTTCAACTAACATTTTCTTTAATCCATCTATCACAGTGATGTATCTGGTTTGAGTTCTGTAACTGATCATGCAATCATCTTCCAAGCTTTTAATCTTTTCTTCGCTGATCAGCTCACTTGACTCATACCCTTTGATGATACTTTATTTCCTAAAACACTCACTTTCCAGCTTGCCTACTTTCGTTTTCAAATCATTGGTAATTTCATTTAAGTCAACAGTAGGAGCAGAGTGTACCTGAGAAGATGATTCTACTTCTTTATCAATCAAGGCCATGAATGCCACATTTGCCCTCTTGATATCATCAGCAATGTCTTCTTTATGATTGCTCCAATCAAATTTACCTTCATGTTGTGTAGTCATAGCCACATTCCTTGATTTTTGGGTTGATTTTGGTTGGTTGGGACAGAGTTGTTTTGAACAGTTTGAAGGTTTTGATTGTTGTTCCTTTGAAAACCTTGATTCTGTTGCATACCTTGATGTTGATTGTTCATCTGATGCTGAAAGTTGTTGAAGTTGGGATTTTAGTTGTTGAAGTTGTTGTTATTGAATCTTGGCTGATTTTATTGATATTGTTGCTGACCTCTTGCCTGTTGATTCTGGAACTGATTTATCTGAATGTTTCTTGGTTGATTGCATTCTCTCGCAAAATGTCCAGGCTGTTGACAATTGTAGCAAATTGCTTTTGACTTGTCAAAACCAATCCTGTCATTTGGACCAGAAACTAGAGACCTACCAGTTCTGTTATACAACCTTTTACTTCTCAAAGCTAACATGGCAGCTTGCCATTTCAAATCCATGTCTTCCAAATCATCTGCATCAATTTGCTCCAAATAATCTTGAACAATGCTTGTATGAACCATGTTCTTTGCCACAAAAGCATTATAAGACTCAATGAATATGGATAGCAATCCATGATAATCAGATCCATGACTTCCATTGCCACCAACAAAAGGTGTATGTCCATATTTGGGAGAATGGCTGGTGTCATGGGAATGCAAGAAGCAAACAACTGTCTCAATCTCAACTGCAGAAGCTGAATATGTTGTTGCATCTGCTTGCTGTGCCCAAGTTCTCTGGATTCAGAACCAAATGCTGGATTATGGTTTGAATTTTCTGAACACTCCTATTTTCATTGATAATACTACTGCTTATTTTACTGTTAAAAATCCAGTGCAACATTCAAGGACTAAGCATATTGAAATCAGGCATCACTTCATAAGAGATTGTAGTGAAAAAGGTTTGATTGAAATGCAAAGAGTTAATACAAGTGACAACTTGGCTGACCTATTCACCAACCCACTTGACAAAACCAGATTCAACTTTCTTTTGAAAGCTCTGGGGATGATCAACTCAGATGAGGTCTGATTGAGGATGTATGCTTAGTGTGTGTCTCTATGTGCTAATTGACTATTCTTGATTGAGGACACATACATTGAGTGTTGAATGAATATGTAGTGAATATGTTACTTGTTTGATATTAACTGTTTTGTGCTTAACAGATTATCTGTGCAATTTAAGTGTCAATGATGCTAATGATTGACTATCAGTTAATTGTTTTGATATTATGATAAGTAGTTTGGATTGATTAAACTGATTAAATACTTATCTGATGTCATGAGTAATCACTTGATTATGATTGCTTGAATATGTTTGTTATCTGATCATCTTGATGTTGTTAGGATAGGTTAGACTATGAATGTTAAGGATGTCTACTTGTTTTGATGATGTTAAGAATGATTAAGATTTGAATATGTTACAACTGTTTGTGTCAAAATATGTCTTTATGTCAAAATGAAAGCTTTCAAATGAATTTTTGCATAATCACAAATTTTGATCAAAACATGAGCAAGTTGTTAATGGTGTAGACACATGATAATACTATTCAGTTCAAGCTTTATAGAAGCTTAAAAGAAGGATTTTTCAATGGAAAAGTCTCAAGTAGTTATCTTTGCTGAAAATTATGTCATTTGCCCAGTTGGAAGGACATACACTTGTGTATGATTGGTCCTGTAATCTGCAAAGATTTAAAGAACAACCATTAACCAGAAAACTAAAAGCATTTGGGGCAATTACAACTTGTTTTCTATTCATTCACTTAAAACTATGTCAATAGCTCTGACTTTGACAGGACATATATTCACATGTTTGTTTGAGCCTGTTGACCACTTGTGGTCAAACAGGATAGCCATTTACCTGACAAATAAGAGACATTGGGGTGATTAAATATTAAACTGAATGTTCATGGGAAATGATAGTACATTGACTACTTAGCCAATCATATGGATTTATTAGGCTAAAAGGACTCTTAGTACAGTCATTAACATGTATGGTTGCTTTCTCATGATATGTAAAATCTGAGGTGATATAAACACAAAGGAAATGCAATGATTTATGTGGAGTTACATTGTTGTCTATGCATGTTCCTAGATAAATCTTATCAAATGATAGGCAGAAAAGTAATTATCCAGTCATATACAAGCCTGTTGGTTTTTGGTTACCCAAAATTGAAACATCTTTTAAAAGAATGACAAAGAACAGCTATGAACTACTTTAATTTCAAATATTTAATCAACCAAAAGTTGATACATGTTCACAAGTTTTTATTGAGAAAATACAAACATGAGGGTTAATTCCAGAACTACAAGGGTGGAGGCAATCATATAAGTCCTTTAAACATCTTGAATGAAAGGCCTGTAAGTCCGATTTGCGTGGCATGTAAGTCCAACGTTCAACCTCACATATGTTTGTAACTTTGAAAAGAAATATCTTATATTTTTTAAAAAATATATTCTTTCATTAAAAGTTTTAACCAAAACCAGGGGGTCAAGTCAAATTGGGGTGATCTGGAGAAAGCCAAATAAGCCTTGAGGATAGATAAGGAGCATCAGAACACAACATGTGTTATCTATTAAATTTTCTGCAACTTAATTGAAACTTAATCATATCACCAAAGAAATGAAAATCATGTTAAGTCTAGACCTGCTGTTAACCTGTCTTTGTAGTCATAATAATGCTGAGGATAAAGTATTGAGAAAGCTACTTAGTCAATATGATCCCATTCTTGAGATCTTTTCAGTTTATAAAAGAAATTTTTTTGAAGAGAAACATAACTGAAATTTGATCTCTAAATGCACCATTTGCTCTTAACCTATGATCTGAAATGATACATAACTTAGAAATGTCTTTGACAAGTGGTTTAAGTCAAAAAGTGTTGCATTTTGCCTAAAATAGGTTGAATATGTATGTTCGGGCAAGGTTTAATGTTTTCTAACCTTCCCGGTCACAAAACAATTGAATATGGTTGAATATGTATTTTCGGGTAAGGTTAAATGTTTTATAACCTTTCCGAGTACACTTAGATACGTTTATCTAAGTTTACTATTTTCGGGCATGCTTTTAAGTATTGATACTTTTCGGGTAGAGTTTACAAAGATTAGTCACTTTCCGGGCAAGCCTGACTGTTTATGTTTGAATATATTTTTCGAGTAAGGTTTCTAGATGTTTTTATCTAAGTTTGTCATTTTCGGGTATGATTTGATGTTTAGAAGTTTCTCGGGTAAACTAAACTGTTTAGTTTAGTTCCCGGGCATACCTGATGTTTGAATATGAAGCAAGCTTTGAAATTTTAGACTATAGCACACTTAGGTGTTTTATGTTTAATTCCAAGCATTCTATGTGTTATTTGTGACGATGATTTCTTTGAAATTACAAGTGTTTTCGGGCAGACTTTGTCTTCCTGGCACACTTGATATTCCGGGTACACTATTGTTCCCTCAATATACTTGGTAATTTCAAAATTTGACTTTCCGGGTACACTGTCTGCTTGATATCTTTTCGGGCACACTTTATACTCTAGGAAGGTTATTCGGATACTTTGCATAAGAAGGTTGTTTGGGCACACTATATATTAGGAAGGTTGCTCGGGCACACTGTTCATCAAAGTATGCTTGATAGAATGTGTTTCTGATTCTGATAGGGCTTATGCTAGATTAAGTTATTTAATATATATTTGAGAAATTTCTATGGGAATCCAAATTGTCTCCTAGACTTTACTCAAATTTATTTATTGCTTTATCTTTAACTACTTTACCATTTCTGGACATACTCCAAAGCAACCATTCCTTAAATAGATAAGGAATTTATGAGCTAAAAGACAAAATACTTTTTGAGATTCTCTCTTTACCTGGCATATAAAAGAAAAGCAGTATCAAAAATAACTTTATTTACAGCTTTTTTTGCCAAAATTGCAGATATGTATCTTAAATTTGTCTTAAGTCCCATTAAGAAAATTTTTGCATATATTGTTCAGTTTTGAAACTTCATATTACTCACATTTATTTTGTGTGTAGGTTTCAATATCATTCAAGGCAACGGTTTGAATTGAAATATCCTTTATACCTTAATCTTTATTCTTCTCACATATACACTTTTATACATCTTACTGACAATTGTGTGTTCATCTTTTAACAGCAAATCAGAAATGGATCCCACTCTAAGCAATCCCAATTCCTACAAACATCATCTTTCTGAAGAACTAAAGACGGCGTTACAGAGAGTTCAAACCCTAATGTCTGAGGTTGAGAAGACCTCAGCTGCCCCAAAACAGGGGGACAAATCACTGAATCAGGGGGAGAATTCATTGAAGCTACTCTCAATCTATGAAGAAGATAGTTCAGATGCTGAAACTGACAAAGTTTCAGAAGATGAAAGGAAAAATCTTGAAGAAAGAAAGAAACTAAAAGGGGAAGGAAATTGCTATAGAAGGTGATGAATATCATATTGTCAATTCACCAAAAGAAAAGTCAACAATCTTAGAAATTGATGAATCTGAAGTAGAAGCCAAAAGGGTCTATGTGCAAAGAATGACAAAAATTCAAGACAGACAATTTCTAAGCCAAACACTGACTGATAAAGATTTTGAAGAACAAGTAAGCTTGTTGAAACTGTTTGAAGATGAGAAAAGGGGAAGGGATGAAGTAAAAATGAAAATATGAAGGAAGTCCCACAAGAAGTAATTGATAAGTGCTTAAAAGATAAAGAAATTCCAAATGAAGTGCTGGTATCTCTTCTCAAGTTGATTAAGTAAGAAGAACCAGAGATAGAGGTAAAGGAGAAACTAGATACTGTCATTGACACAATTTCAAAAGCTTTGAGTGAAGAAAAGATTGCTCAAGACAATAAATTGAAATGTTTGAAATTGAAAGATGATTTGGAACAAGAAATGAATATCCAGAAAATGTTGAGTATGTATGGTGGTAAACCAAAATTTTTGGTGAAAAATGGAATTCCCTTTGACTCAATAAAGGTCATGACAAGAAAGGAGATTTTGAGCAACTTCAAGAAAATGAAAGGACTACAGTTGAACAAGAAGAAAGGAGATACTCAGTCTCTAGAGGCAAAGAACAAGGGATTGTCTAGAAAGATGATGGATCTTTCTAAAATGACCATGAAAGCGAAATCCAAAGCCTATCTGCAACATGACAACATCCTTTGTTTCGAGACAGAACTTAACAAAGAAAAGGAAAATGTCAGAAATTTCTCAAGAGAAAACAAAGCAGATACAATTGAAGATGGATAAACCTTTCATCAAGGCTGAAGTAAAAGCCAAAAATCCTTCAGTCAACTACAATGTTATGTCAAATGGGGTATTTTATGAGTCCAGGACTGAACATCTGAATGTTATGATGGAAAATGGAGAGATTGTGAAGATCTTCTCTAAAAATGACTTCAGAAAATTCAATCTATGACAATTGACTGTGATTGCAGCACTGCATCTCTCTGATTATAAAGAAAGGTAAAGGCCTACAAGTGCTAAGCAATCAGAACTGTTAAGATTCTTGAGAGAGCAAGAAAAGTTGGACTTTCCATGCCTAAACAAGCACCTCAGGCTAAAATGAAGAATTTTTAGCTTAGGTTTTACTTTGTAATGTCTTCGGACAGCATTTGAATATGTAACTTGTTTATGTTATTTGAATATGTAATTTGACTTTAACTTGATGTGTATTTTAATCCTATGTAAGTAACTATAGAAGTGTTTTGGGACAGCTGAGGTGTTCCAATCTAGGGGGGAGATTGTTGAGTCAATATTTGACCCAATACTAATCATATTTGAAGATTGGAATCTTCTCAACCTCCTCAAAAATGACTACGTATGGAACCGGGCACACCTTAGACATCCGAGCAAGCTTTTACTTAGCCGGGCATGATATTTTGCCTTTCGGGCAAGGTTATCTTCTAGAAGTCTTCTTTAGTGGATATCCGGGCAGAGTTCACTCTTGTGTGTATAGTCGGGCAAGGTTCACTATATCAAGCAGGTTTGTTCTTCATAGCCGCGTAAGGTTTACTTCAGAGTAAACTCTTGGCTAACCAAGCTCATGGAGCCAAGTGATTGGAAGACCGGGAAAGGTATTCATTAATAATACAGTGGTCCAAGTATGCTTGTTGTTTAATGAATTATCTTAAGTATCATCGGGCAAGGTTCAACTCAAGCAGGGTACAGTGCTACCAAGCACACTTTACTAATAAGCTATTTCCAAGCAAAGAGTTGAAAGGATCATTGAAGAACAAGGTTGCTAGTAAGGTTATGTCAGGCAAAGTCTGATATAATCAGGAAGATTGAAGTCTACCCGGTGAGTATTTTCTCTTGGAAAATACTCTAAGTAAAGCATACCCGGAAAATTGTTCCCGGGCACACTTCAAGGTTACCAAGTCTAACAAGGAAGGCAGAGCACAAAGTCTACTCGTAGAAGTTTACTTCTACAAAGCCTACCGGGAAGACTTGTTTTTGTTAGGACATGAAATGTCACATGTATGCCCCCAGTTCTATCAGGTTGGTTCAACAAGAAACCAACGATCGTGAAACCAAGTTAACGTACTGAAAATGTCAAACGAAGCTGATTCGATCGAATCAGTGACTGATTCGATCGAACCAGATCTCATTCGATCGAATGGGTATCTCATTCGATCGAACCAGTTTTCGATATATAAACGTTACTTAGGAAATTTCACAAGCTGCTGAACAGAACACACACTCATGAAAATCACAGAACCAGCAGCCTCCAGAAACTCTCTCAAGCGTTCTTCGTGTTCTTGGTCGTTTCCTCCAATCCTAGGCGTCAAACCCCTTTAGGAATCGTACCTACGTGCCCGTTGATCACCACCGAATCGCCGTGTTAGAGGATTCCGCACTCTAACACGTTGCCCCGTGAATCGTTGGGAAACCGAGTCCCGAATCGGTCCTACAAAGTGGCATCAGAGCTTAAGGTTCTTGATTCACGAAAGATTCGTGGTGATATTCGTGTTTTTCTTGTCAAAAACATATATTTTGCTTGAAAAATTTTCGAAAACAAGTGTTTTTGTTCTTGGTGTTCTTAGTGTTCTTATCAAAAACTCATAAAAAGTCATATATTTTGGTTTTTGATCTCAAAATTTGGTGTTAGAATTTCGGATTTTATCAAGAACATTCATCGTGTTCTTCGTTTTTTAAACGTTTGATCCATTTTTGTGTGTTTTGTTTAAGTGTTAAAACACTTAAAAGAGTCCTATTTTGCTTCTAAATCAATTAGGATTCGTGTTAGTGATTTTAAAACCGAAAATCTGGTCAAATCTTCTAAGTTTGGAAATTCCGTAAATCACGATCGAACAAGTCGTATTTTTGGAACTCATTCGATCGAATAAGCTTTCTATTCGATCGAACCAGTTTGAATTTTGACCGAATTAGTTTTTCCCGCCGTGATTTGCGCCAAGTCCATTCGATCGAATCAATTCATCCTTTCGATCGAACCTGCTTCCAGTCGATCGAACAAGTCTCATATTCGATCCATCCATTCGATCTCTTTCTTATTCGACTGCAAGAACCCTTTCGATCGAACCGGACACCCATTCGATCGAACCTGTCACCTCATTCGATCGAACAAGATCGTATTCGATCGGATAAGCTTCAGAAGACCAGAACTGTGAATCAGTCAGACATTCGATTGAATCAGGACACATTCGATCGAATAAAGAACACACTCGATCGAATCAATTCTCATTCGATTAAAAGATCAAAGATTAAAGCAAAGAAGCAAACATGTCTGCCAGTTCAAGTACAAACAAAAGGATCCAATCGATCCTTGAGAGTGATTTAGAATCTGGAAGCTTCAACAAGCCTCCAAAGTTGATGGCACTCAATGAGTTTACTACCTGGAAGACAAGATTCCAGATTCATATCACAGGTGTGAATCCTGGACTATGGGAAGCGGTTCAGACAACGTGGGTGCATCCTACAAACGATGATGGTGAAAGCCTGAGCTACTTTAGGCTGTCTGAAGAACAAAAGATAGCCTTTGATGCTGAGAAGAAAGCCTTCTCCTTACTGTCTCAAGCTCTCTCCAGCGATCTCTTCCATCAGTTTAACCAGTTCACAACAGCGTCAACTCTTTGGAACGCACTGGTAGAACGATGCGAAGGATCTGAGTCACTTAAAGAAATTCACGCACGGGAGCTAAAGCGTGAATTTGATTTGTTTGGTCCAGAATCCGGGGAAGACATTGAATCGTTGCTGTCAAGGTTCTATCATCTTATGTCAGAGCTAAAGTCCTATAATGTCAAAACAACAGGGACTGAAAAGGTTAGATGTCTCGCTCAAGGACTCCCAACAAGCTGGAACACCTTCCTGACTGTGATGAGAAGAAGTCATCAATTGGAGACGATTCTTCTTTCTGACTTTATAAAAGAAATCAGACAGGAAGACGCTGAATTAAGAGCATCCTCCAGGAAACCCAGAGCAACATCTGACAAGTCGCTGTACATGTCAAAATCACCAATGTCAGATTCAAATGACCATGCTCCAATGAAGACTGCGTTTGTCTCCTCAATGTCAAATCAATCTAAGGGGACCGAAACTAGATCTTCTGCACCACCAACATCAAATTCCGGAAATTCAAGTTCTAACTCCGGACCCAAGTCAACTGAAAAGGCAACGTTAAACACTGAAGGCTTGGGAAAGGTAACGGTGGAAGTTTCCAAAGAACATATGGCAACGTTAGGCACAATAATTGAATCATACAGCTTAATGGTGGCTGGTAAACTTGGCAACAGTCATCTGGACAGCGATGACTATGAACAGCTAGATGAAGACGATATGGAACGCATCGACATAATGCGGGCACTTGGCAGCGCGTTCCGTAGGGCTAGAAAGTGGGCTAAGAAAACAGGCCAAGCTCTTTCAATCAACAATAAATCCAAGTTTGGTTTTGATAAAACAAAAGTTAAATGCTACAACTGTGGCGAACTTGGTCATTTTGCCAAGGAGTGCTCTAAACCAAAGAGGGAAGGTCACCAATATCCCTTCCGAACTACTTCAACTTCATCTACTCCTGCTGCAGCCGCTGCAAATGTCAACAATGAGAGACAACTGGTCCCTCAGAATCAAACAGCAGCAAACAACGCAAACATCAACAATGAAACTGCTCTTGCTGTTCAAGGTGATGAAGGCGAGTCCTGGAACTTCAGCATTAACATGGCTGACATCACCATTGTGGATGGAGACTCAGAATCTGGGTCTGATGATTCCTCAACTGATGAAGAATACATTGTCGAGGAGCCAGCTACTGAAATAAATGAAGGAGAGCATGAAGCTGAAGTGTCATCAGTGGAGATTAAGGAGGATCAAGCAAAAGAGTCAAATGTTCCTCAATCATCTCCAAGTTCAACAATTCCTGCAGAAGCTGCTACTGTTGAAGAAGTCAACGAAGTACTGTCAAAAGCAACTTCTGCATCTTTTCTGGAAAGAGCATGGAATCTTTACTTTGCGTTCATGGCAGAGACGTCAAATGATGCCAAGGTAAGTTCTAACCCTACTACTCCCAAACCAGAAAATACCAAATGTTTAAAATGTGAAATGTCTGAACAAGAAATTCAGTCTCTGAAAGAGAGAATTGAAGATCTCGAGGCTTATAAACAAGCAGCCTCAAGATCTTTAATTGAACTGACTGACGCTCTTGCTCAAAACAAGGCTTGGAAGCAGAAAGAGTCTGATTTTAAAGAAAAAGTTGATAGCCTTAAGCGTCAGAACAAGGAATTGGAGATATGTGTTCTAAATCAACAAGACTCTATAAACTTTCATATCAATAAAAATAATGTCTTGAAAAAGGAAATGGAGAACACAAAAGCTGATCTTGAATCATTGACTTTCAAGTTAAAGAGTTACTCCAATTCCTCTTATTTGCTAGAACACATTATCCCCGAGTTCCGGTGCAAAAAGGAAAGAGGTGTGGGATATCACAATGTCCCACCCCCAGTGCTGAACCAATTTGTGAGCACACCAGGAGCTGTGCCAGACGATGACTCAAATGTTAAAACACCCGAGGACACAGAACAAATTTCAAAGTCCAAGGGTAAAGAATTCATTGACCCGGCTCCTGAGACCAAGCCAAAACCAAATGTTGTTGCCACAGACTTAGGTTCCACAACTAAGTCAGGCCCATCCACATCTAAATCAAAGGCAACAACAAGTAATTCTCAGAAGAACAAGTTTAATCATAAATCTGAGAAAGTGCATGTGGAACATGGTACCCAGTTTGTCAAGGAGGGTAACTTTAATGAAAAACATAATTTTCCAAAACCCCCTCCCAGACAAACTTCACCCCAAAATGTCAAATCCAAGGGGTACTATGGTAACAAACAACACCAAAGTCATTACTCTCCACCACGTCAAAGGGGGAGAAACTACTGTTTCTCATGTGGAGAGGTTGGCCATATAGCAAGATTTTGCTACAAGTACACGGATCCTAAGCAATACATATCAACTCCGGATCCTAGATATGTCAAGTCATCTCCTATGAGGCGACCGACCGTTGACATTCAAAGTCAAACTCGGTCTCACACACCGCGGTCGGTTTCTCCTAGGAAACCTCAGCCAACCTCACCACACAGATCACCGAATCCCTCCAACCCAAGTGTTTCCACTTCAACAAGTGAAAGTCAGTCTTCAACCAGCTATGTCAAACATGCTAAGAAGAAGACTGACAGTTGGAATCAAAAGATGAACAACACTGTTGATAACAATGTCAAACCAGAAAACAGTGTTAATGAGGGTAAATGGATTGAACTGTTAATTCGTGACGATAATGGAAAACCCAAGACCATAAAGGCTTGGGTTTCCAATGATATTTAAACCTTTTGCTTTTTGTGTGCAGGTTGCTCTTTATGATCCAAGATTCAACATGTGGATCATCGACTCAGGAGCTTCCAAGCACATGACTGGAAACCTGAATCTCCTATCCAGTGTCAGACAGATAAAAGGAGGTGCAGTTTCCTTTGCAGGAAATCAAGGTGGTTACATCACGGCCCAAGGAATTGTTTCGAATGGGCGAATTTTGTTTGATAAGGTTAATTTCATCAAGGAGTTGGAGAACAACCTGTTGTCGATAAGTCAAATCTGCGACAAGGGTTTCAAAGTTATGTTTGATGACCGAGACTGCCACATCTTGACTAAGGAATTCACCATTCCTGAAGACAAGGTTTTAATGTCAGCCGCACGCCAGAGTGATCTCTACATTCTGGATATGGCTAAGGCAGGGTCATCGTCTCCAACGGCGACATGTTTTGTGTCCAAGGCATCCGAACGTGATACTGTCATATGGCATAAACGGATGGGACACATTAATGTCAGGAACATGAATAAGCTTGTGCACAACAGGCTAGTTGAGGGAGTTAATCTGAGAAGTTTCCGTCTCCCTGATTCGTGTGTGCAGTGCAAAGCGGGAAAGCAAGTAAAAAGGTCCCACAAGTCTAAGAGTTTCCACTCGATTGATATTCCATTGGAACTCCTTCATATGGATCTTTTTGGCCCAATAAGCGTCAAGAGTATCTCTGGGCACTCATACTGCCTAGTGGTTACTGATGAATATTCGAGATTCTCTTGGGTGTTTTTCTTAAAAGCAAAGTCTGAGACATTTGGGTGTATAAATCTGCTGGTTACAACTATTGAGTCACAGTACAATCTGAAGGTTCGGAGAATGCGTTCAGATAACGGGACAGAGTTTAAGAATGCGAATGTTGAAAACTTTTGCAAAGAAAGAGGCATTGTTCAGGAGTTCAGTGCCCCGTACGTTCCACAAATGAATGGGGTTGCTGAAAGGAAAAATCGAACGTTAATCGAGACAGCTAGAACAATGTTAGCAGACTCAGTGTTGCCTGTCACGTTTTGGAGTGAGGCAATTGCCAACGCCTGTTTCACATTGAATCGGGTAGGCATTGTCAAGCGCCACGGCAAGACAAGCTTCGAGCTTCTTCAACGACGGAGGCCTAACTTAGAGCACCTGGAACCATTCGGAGCTCTTTGCACGTTACTTAAAAGGCAAGTCGATAATAAGTTCGAGGAGAAGATCATCAACGGCTATTTTCTGGGTTACAGTGTACCTCTCAAAAGGGTCTTCAACAGATCAACAAAATTAGTTGAAGAATGGTACCATGTCGACAAAATTAGTTGAACAAAATTAGTTCAACGCTACACAGAACCAGCCAAGGGGTCAGGAGAAGACTGGTTGTTTGATTTTGACAAATTGTTCAAGTCATTCAATCTGTATGAGGTTGCTATTCAGATGATGTATGAGGCGCAAAATGCACCTCCTGATGAATCACAGCAATCTTCACCTCATCCTGGTCCATCATCGTCTTCCTCCACAGAGTCTAGCGAGCAAGTTCAAGAGTCATCCGAATCTGACTCTGAAGATGAATCACCAGCAGATGATGTACAATCGGCACCGACACAGGTTACTCCACAACCTTCATCGTCAAATCAAGAAGCACCAAATGCAGAACAGCCTCTAACGTCTACTTCAGAGGCACCAACCGCTCCAGTTCCTGAGCCGAACTTAACTAACTTGGAACAAAATGTTGTCGTTCCTGACAATCCGGTGGTTAGGACTGAACGTGATCATCCACAAGACAACATTATAGGGGACATTCAACAGGGTGTCAAAACACGTCGACAGCTGAATTTTGGACTCTACACTGAATTGATGGAGTCAGGATCAGTTGCGCTAAATGCCCATGAATGCTTCTTAGCACAAGAAGAACCAAACAGCATCACCGATGCGTTGAAAGACGCTAACTGGGTCTCAGCCATGCAAGAAGAATTATTGCAGTTCAAGAGACTTGGTGTGTGGAAGCTGGTGGATCTCCCCAAAGGACAGAAGAAAATTGGCACTAAGTGGGTACTCAAATGTAAACGTGACGATCGTGGAGTGATTGTTCGCAACAAAGCCCGCCTGGTGGTCCAAGGGTTTAGGCAAATCGAAGGCCTAGACTACAATGAGGTGAATGCTCCGGTTGCGCGCTTGGAGGCAATCCGGATGTTCTTGGCGTATGCGTCTTTCAAGAGATTCAAAGTATATCAGATGGACGTCAAGAGTGCCTTTTTGTACGGTCACATCGAAGAGACCGTATATGTGGCACAACCTCCAGGTTTTGAAGACCCAAATCACAAGGACAAAGCCTACCTGCTCAACAAAGCTTTGTACGGTCTTCACCAAGCCCCGAGAGCTTGGTACAAGGAACTATCCAAACACCTTCTGAACAACGGGTTCAGAAGAGGAACGATCGACTGCACGTTATTTACAAAGGAGAAAGAAGGAGATCTAATTATGGTACAAGTGTACGTGGACGACATCATCTTCGGGTCCACGAATAAAACACTATGCAAGGAGTTTGAACAAGTGATGCAAGAAAAATTTGAAATGAGCTCCATGGGTGAGATGAAGTTCTTCTTAGGACTTCAGATTGATCAAACAGACTCCGGTGTCTTCATTCACCAGACAAAATACGTCAATGACATCTTGAAACGGTTCGAGATGTTGAGTTCCTCTTCACAGGGAACTCCGTTAGCGGTTAATCACGGGATTAATCCTGACGAGAAGGGTGAATTGATCAATCCAACTCACTATAGAGGGATCATCGGATCTCTAATGTACCTGACTGCTTCTCGGCCGGACATAATGTTGCTACGTGTCTCCGTGCACGTTACCAGTCAAAGCCGAAGGTCTCCCATCTTATTGCAGTCAAAAGAATTTTGCGTTATCTGAAGGGTACTCCAGATTGGGGTCTTTGGTATCCTCATGATGATAACTTTGATCTACATGCGTATAGTGATTCGGACTATGGTGGTTGTAAACTCGATTACAAATCAACAACAGCAGGATGTCAGTTCTTTGGAAGTCGTTTAGTAACGTGGCAATGCAAAAAGCAGACGTCAGTTTCCACTTCAACAGCTGAGGCGGAATATATAGCGGCTGCCAGTTGCTGTTCTCAAGTTATTTGGATTCAGCAACAGATGCGTGACTACGGTATTGAATGTTCTTCTACTCCCATATATCTTGATAATTCTGCTGCTATTTCAATTACCAAAAATCCTGTCCAATTTAGCAAAACGAAGCACATCGAAATTCGATATCACTTCCTTCGTGACTGTTACGAAAAGAAGTTAATCGATGTGGTAAAAATCCCCACTCAGGAACAACGCGCTGATCTCTTCACTAAAGCATTTGACAAACCACGGTTTTTATATTTGCTAGAGATCAACGGCGTTAAACGTCAATCAGATGATGTTCCTGAAGATATCATTTAAATTGTTTTTCATTTGTTCTTTTCTTAAAAATTTGAAAAATCCAAAAAGATTTTGTTTTTATAATTTTTAGGGGGAGAAAGGTTTCAAGAAAAACCAAAAACACTATAAAATACAAAAACCCAAAAACATCAAAAATTTTAAAATTTTGAGAAGTTGATTTTGTTACAAGAAAGATGATAGTACACAGACGCTATCATACTGAGACATCATAAAGATTTTTATTTCTGTATAGCTTATTTTCATTTTCCTTATATTAAAAAAAAAAAAAAAAAAAAAAAAAAAAAACATCACTATCGCTTAGAATTATGTCGGTTGCTTCGGTTTGAAGGACACATCTTCGGATATGTTTGGTCCTTACTTCTACTAGTAGATTATGAGGATAACCATTAACTAGATGACTGAAAGTGACCGGGGCGGTTTATGATGGGTTTTTATTCTTTCGCTGAAAAATAGTCGTTCATACTTAGTTAGAAGGACACATACTCGTATGTGGTCGGTCCAGCTGATCCATTGGATCTTCAGGATAGCCGTTTACCTGAAGACTTTGACTTGATCGGGGCGAAATAATTTAAATTTTTTTTGGAGATGATATAATTTTTCAAGTCTATAACTTCGAAAAAAAAAAAAAAAAAATCCAAAAAAAAAACATTCATATAATCAGAAAATGAGAAATTGTATCCAACCTTTGGGAAGTGATGGCACACTGACAGTAGCATGATGTTAAAAAGATATAAAGTGAAAAATTGGTCATGCATAGTACTAATGTGATATATTGGTAGGCTTATCTTACTGAATTGAGCCTGGATTTGACCTATCTAAATCGTTTAGATTGTCAGCTATGGGTGTACATCTAAGATAAATTGACGAGACGTCACTGTCTAAAGACCAATATCAATTGAGGATATGTCTTATCACGCGTACACGAATTACCATCGGCCCAAATTGGTTCCCCCAAAACCTAAATTCTTAAAGAATGTTAGATCTTCGTGTTGCAGGTCTGCTTTCATCGAAAGTCCCTTCTAAATCATATGCTTTAAACGTTGATTAAGGAGGAGTATTAAATATTTTATACTTCACCGGCTTTGGAATGATCTCCCTCTGTGATACGTAAGTATCGACCTGGACAGCGCTCTTCCATGCTGGGATATCTAAAGTTATTATCTTCCTCTGTGATACGTAAGTATCGACCTGGACAGCGCTGATAACTTGGATATCTGTATTAAATATCTTATGCTCCACCGGTTTTGGAATGATCTCCCTCTGTGATACGTAAGTATCGACCTGGACAGCGCTCTTCCATGCTGGTATATCTAAAGTTATTATCTCCCTCTGTGATATGTAAGTATCGACCTGGACAGCGCTGATAACTTGGATATCTCCTGAAAAAAAAATAAAATAAATGATTTTGGGACAAGTAGATGAATACCGAACACGTATGTGAAAACATGATAAAATCATCAAGTTGCTAATTAAATTCGCAAGAATGTGAAAAGCAACAAAATTTGATGAAAAGCGAACAAAGGGGATCCTATAAGCTTATGGTCGTTTGTCAAAAATAAGATGCGCCGATTTGACTGTTCAATATGTTGTGAGGTCCTACATGAGTCAATCAAAATATGGTGGGATACATAGCTGTGATCACAAGCAATTATCAAATGGTCATTGACAGACGAGAGGATGTTTGTTTAAGTTTAAATGGACAAATATACCCATAATCGCATCGGTAATATGTATCGACCAAAAAGAAATTATATTGAACTTACTGAGTGCTACAATGTCAGTACTGATCCCATGTTCGGATCTTTCTCACAAAAAGAATGTTCATTATGTCTAGTTTAATATTGTATACTCTTTTATTAAGAAAAATCAAAAACATGTGAAAAATCTCGAAAAGTCTCAGTAGATAGTCAAATAAGTCTGTATGATTTCTTATTATAGATCCTTCTCAACCAAAAATATTGTACTTTAAATTTTGTACAGTTGCTTATTTCAGTTTGAATATTATAAAAATTCAAAAAGATTTTTATTCTGAATTATTTTTATTTTTATTCTGCTTTAATGTTGATGAGAAATCATCCAGTGACAGGTAGTCTGATCCCTGTCCCTTCCTGTAAATACTTTGAAAAAATAAAAAAAAAAAAAAAAAAAAAAAACCAAAAAGATTTTATTTCTATTTATTTTTCATTTTATTTAGTTCTGTTTGTCTGATAATCGATGAGAAATCATCGTGACAGGTAGTCTGATCCCTGTCTGTTCCTACTAAATGTTTATCCAGTGTGTAGGAATGAAAGAAAACTTCATGCAGGTTGCTAAATGTTTATCTGCGCAACCGGCTGTGCATGAAAGAAAGAAGAAGTGACAAGAAAACCCAAAGATGGTTGTGCCTGATATTTTTCCGTGTGTTTACTAATGTCTTATGGTCTATATGTTCTGTAGGAACTAAGCTCTCATTATCGGAAAATGTCTAAGAAAACTAACCAAGTGTCAAAAGTTTATGTTTTCTTGCAGGTTCAAAGGCACCACGATCGATGGCGGGGAATAAAAAGTTTAAAAGTTTATTTTTTCAAATTTTTTTTTTCCTCATTCGATCGAATATGTAGCTATTTGATCGAGTAAATCGATCGAATGAGACGATTCGATCGAGTCAGTTGTTGTGAGAATGAGAGTTGTTGCGAGAGACTTATTCGATCGATTGGTCCAATCGAACAAGTCCTGTCGATCGAATGACATCTCATTCGATCGAATGAGTCCAGAAACAGTATAAATACTCAGACTCATTCGATCGGTCAGAATAGTTTGAAAAATTTTACAGAAAATTTATCTCAAAATCGTTTTCGCGAATCCCTCGTTTTGATCCATTCATCTTACTCGGTTTTTCACGTACATCACAAAAATGTAAGAATTTTTGGATTATGACCATGATTTGATCAAGTTTTTGGTCGTTTTGTTCTCGGAATCGGACATTTGAAAGAAACACACATTAAACTGTTTTTAACTGTTTAAGACTTGTAGTTTAATGTTGATACATGTTCACAAACCTCAACCGATGCTATCTGTGTGTTGTGTATCGTTTAAACGATCGAAAATGTCGATCGGGATTCTTCACATTCTGGGCTGATGTTTGAAGGAGTCGAATCAGTCTATTCGGTCGAACGAGTCTCTTGTTCGATCGAATGAGTCTTATTCGGTCAGTAGTTCGATCGAATCAGATGTCAAAGGTGAAATCTATCTCATTCGACTGTCTGTGATCGAACTAGATCTCACTCGATCGAATGAGTAGCTCATTCGATCGAATCAAAACTCATTCGATTGAACCAGTCCAGAAAGTTTGAAAACGTTAAACGCATTCAGTCTTTTCGATATCTGTTCGTTCTAACACGTTTATGTTTGCAGATAAAATGGCTGAAGTTGCAGAATTTTTTGTGCCTTTCAAAACATCAATCAAGCACAACATTGTAGCCTTTCTTGACGAGAAGGCAAGCCATGGGAAAGACTTTGCAACCATGATCAAATTTCTGAAGCGGTCCAGGATTCACGGACCTATCTCTAGGGTAGTAGAACCCATCATGTCAGTTCAACAGGAATTCTGGAGGAATGCCTCGCACGACAAAACAGCTGTGCCGTCGGTAATTCACTCCACTGTTAGAGGGCACGAAATTGTTGTATCTGCCCAAATCCTCAGGGAAGTCTGTGGGTTTGTTGATTCTGATTCAGATCCTACTGTGTTACATCCTGCTGGAACCAGAGGCTGCTTTGCCAGAATGAAGTACGACGGTGACCTAAATGCCGGTCTACTCCATAAAGCCAATCTGTGTCCAGAGTTCAAATATCTGGCACACATGGTGATGCACTGCTTAGGGCCTCAAAGAACAAGTTTTGACAAATTGAGGGAAAGCATGCAGTTTACAATGGCTGCATTAGTGATGAACCGCCCCTACAACTTCTCGCAGATGACCTTCAGCCATATGGTGGAGAATCTTACAATAAAACAAGGGGCGGGTGAGAAGTTTCTACAGTACCCGCGATTTGTGCAAATGATTGTCGATAGTCAAGCTCCGGGTTTACTGAAAGAAAATGAGGGTGATGTGGTGAAACTGGACCACATGAAGAACGAAACCCTCAATCGATTAAAATCATACAAGGACCGCCCCACAAGGCCACCACACAAAAGGTGTTTTGGGCACGTGACAAATCAGTCTTACAAGGCTCCTCCGAAGAGGAAGTGGAGGAAAGCCCAGTGATTCAGACGTCGAGAACTTACCTTATCAGAAAACCAGCGACGAGTCTGACACTGAGGAGGAGGCGGGTACCGGCAGACACCAGAACAGATGCCGAAAAAGAGGCTGATTCATTCTTTAACGTTGAGGATCTGGATGCTGGTGATGAAGCAAGTGCATCAGATGTGCACTTTGCTGGTGAGGTTAGGGCCGTGGAACAACTGGCCGATATAATTGCGGGCGAAGAAAGGCCTGCGAAGAGGCAAAAGAAGAAGGTTACAAGGAAGTATCGTAGTCTATTTTCTGATCTCCCACGTCCTCCACCGTTACAATCAGTTGGGACTTCGTCTGCTGCTCCTCCCGTTCAACAAGCACCACCACTACCACAGCAACCAGCACCACAACCAGCACCACAATCAGCACCACAACCGACTACTCAACCTCAACCAGAAATGTCTATACCTCCTCAGGTTGCAACAGAACTAGCTGATCTTCACAAGGCAATGATGAAGATGTTCATGTTCAAGACTGAGCAAGAAGAGCTGAATAGACGGCAAGAAGAGAAAAATCGACTGAAAGATGAGCAGATTGCCAAACTTCAAGCCGAAAACGACATGCTCAGAATTGAAAACACTCAGCTGAATGCGACTGTCGCCGAACAGGGCTCTTCTATCAAGGAACTACGAGAGTCGAATCTGAACCTTGAGGCGAAAGTAACAGAACTGAAAGGAGATGTTCTACGTTTGGAAGGTCCAACAAATGTTGATGTGGACACAGAAGAACTTGACTCTTCAGATGATGGTGGTGAAGGTACTAATGAGTGAGTTGAGTGAATGTAGTGAGGATTTAAATGTTAAATCTTGGTAAATGATGATTTTTGTATAAACTCAGTTTCATATGTAATGATATTGTATTTCATGTTTATGATATTACATATGTTTACTTAAAATTGTTGTTACATTGTGGTTGTTTAATCAAACAGGTGATGATGATCCGTTTAATGTCCAACCGCTGCAATCAAAAACAGCAGCAGAATTTTTCACGTTTCTACTGGACAATCCAAATGAGCAGCGAAACTTCGCAAGTGGAGACTTGGAAGAAGGTGAAATTTCTCATAATTTCACAGAAGAAGAATTGGAACAAATGTTTGAGTTATCCAACGTAGAAACAGGCAAGTATCTGGCTTTGCCTCCAACCAAACAAACGTCTTCTTCTGCTGCTACACCTGATTCATCATCATCTACGGCCACTGATCCCTCACACGTCGATCCCTCTCAATTTGATGACGTTGAAATGGAAGACTTGTCAAAGGAAGAGTATCCTGAATACTATACGTCTCAAAATGACGATCTTCCTAACTCTGCAAGTTTCTTCCAAAATGTAACAGAGGAGGAAATACAGAAAAAGGCTGAAGAAAGGTCAAACAATATGGAACAGCCTTCTGAAGCGGATCAAGCCGAATTTTTAGAGAAAACCGAGGAATGCAAGAAAGCATTCAATGCTATTCTTGAGAAGATAAGATCCAGACGACAAGCGAAGCCGACCATTCCTCATACAACTTCATATAAGATGAAGGGTCGCAGAACTTCAGGAGAAATTATCGCTTGGGCATGTCTGAAGGATCTTAACTGCGTAGCTGTCAAGAGAGAAAGGGGGGTTGAATACTTTCAACGTATTACTGATTTGAAGACCCTTCCTACTCATGATCTGAACCGTCTGAATTATCTTGATCTGCTATACGCCAACTCATCTCCATTTGCCACGTATTATCAGAGTGTATTGCGAAAAGAGTACAACACAAAATGGAAGATGATCACACCACAAAGGCCGAAGAGATATCTAAGCAAAAAGGAGATCGATCCGATCACCAACAGGCCAAAAGTTATTTTGAAGTACATGCCACCACTCACAATGAAGAAGATTCCTCTTAGAAAGATGAAGCAGGACTTCTACAAATCATTCAGGCATTGGTACTATGATGGAAGACTGCATGAGGCAGTTATTGTGCTCAATGACTATGGAAATTGGAGCACAATTCGTATCTTTGATCCAATGTGGCTCACAAATTTGTCACGGGAGGATGTCTATACGTTGTACAAGACAGAGATTCTTTACGCTCCCGAAGATATAGAGCAAGCGTTAACGTACAGAAATGTCATTAGGATTTGCTTCTCCTATGACATACATGCAGGATCAAATTGGAAAGAACAACAGAAGAAGTATGCCCAAGAAACTGAAGATTAATTGTCATGTTTATCGTTTATCTTGTTTCTTGTTGTAATTAAAAGTTAAATCTTCTGGTTGTAATTGTTTTGAATTGAATGAAATATGATTTGGAATATTGTGATAGATTGTGCTTTAATGTCAATTTTGCAAATCTAATACAATTGTGCTTAAATGTTAATCCAAAATTCCAATTGACAGCGTCTCAGGATATGCGGAACCTATGGTAAGTCTGACTGACTGTACCATTTGATCAAGAGAGAACTCCATGAAGAAAGGAGTTTGTGGATGCAACGTATGCACCACTAGTTTTGAGAAAAGAGAGAGTGAGATAACTCCAAGGGGGAGTTACGGTCGAGCAAGAGAACTCGATTGGTTACAATCAAATAGAACTGGCTCCAAGGGGGAGTTTGTTAGGACATGAAATGTCACATGTATGTCCCCAGTTCTATCAGGTTGGTTCAACAAGAAACCAACGATCGTGAAACCAAGTTAACGTACTGAAAATGTCAAACGAAGCTGATTCGATCGAACCAGATCTCATTCGATCGAATGGGTATCTCATTCGATCGAACCAGTTTTCGATATATAAACGTTACTTAGGAAATTTCACAAGCTGCTGAACAGAACACACACTCACGAAAATCACAGAACCAGCAGCCTCCAGAAACTCTCTCAAGCGTTCTTCGTGTTCTTGGTCGTTTCCTCCAATCCTAGGCGTCAAACCCCTTTAGGAATCGTACCTACGTGCCCGTTGATCACCACCGAATCGCCGTGTTAGAGGATTCCGCACTCTAACACGTTGCCCCGTGAATCGTTGGGAAACCGAGTCCCGAATCGGTCCTACAGCTTTACACTTAGGATTATTTTGAATATGTAATTTGAATATGTACGTTATATTTAGGGTTTCTAGAAGGAATGACAGCTGTCCTGAGGTGTCAGGCCTATAAAAGGAATAATTAGGTCACACCTCAAGGACATACAAGAGAGAGCGGCTGAATACGAAAAAAGGAAAGAATATTTGTCAAGTGACGGCCGTTCTTAGGATTGTACAGACAAAACTTTCCCATCAAGAAACCCTAGATTGATTATCATTTGTATGATTAACTTTATATAAATGGAAATCTTTTGAGTGAATCTTGTGTGTTAGTTAACTTTGTTTGATTACTCAGCAACGGTTTTTCTTTCTAAATATAGCAACCCGTCATTAACTCTCTTGTAAACACGAAATCGTGTGAGTTATGACTTAATTTGTAAACGATCTACCTACAATCGGGGACCTGACAGGTTCTTTGAATGTATTGCACATAAGGGTCTTCAGAATCATAACCAGGACTCATGTGGAAGAATGGATGCATACATCCTTTATCTGGTGGGAAGTCACATTTGGAGTTTGTTGATGGTTCCTCTCGGAGTGGTTACTTCTTTAGAAACTTCCTCCTCTTCCGGGTCTTCTTCCTCTTCTGGATAATCATCCTCCATTGCTATTTTAGTCACTATTGGGTCCAAGTGATACCTTTCGTACCGTTGAATGACTCTCATCTTTGGCTTTTGGGAAGGACCATTATAGGAGTTGGCTTGAGAATCGGTGTGGTTGTAAGCAGATGTTCCAGTATGCCATCATCTTTGGTCGGAATGGCATTGCATCCAGTCGAAAGAGTGGGATTCTTGTTCAACCTTGATTTGTTTGTTGGCTAGAATTTCATAGGACGGATGGTACGTCGGGATATTGGATTAGATGGTACATTGGGACGTCAGATGGGTGATAATCAGAATGTTGGATTGATGATACTTCAGGATGCTTGACGTATGGTAACTTGAGGTTGTTGGGGGTTCGTATCCTTGCATCGGAGGATCTCTTGGTAGATTAATTGGTAGTTGTTGTGTTACGAGAAAATATACCAGTGTGGGTCGGACAATCGGATGATCTTCGTTAAAGAAATCTTCATAGTAGTATTCACTCATGTTATATTTGGGAATTGGTTTGGGGCATCCAGCTCTCCTTGCGTCGCGCATAAAACCTTCGATTACCTTCTTGAATGACAACTATGGGTGGTTAAGATTGAGGAGGGATAGAAAAGGTTACCAACCTATCTTATCCCTAATTTATATAAACACATAGTAATAATATTTAATCACTTGGATTGAAGCTTAGGTTTTATTTAATACCTAATTGGCTAAGATCGATCTATGACAACCCCATCTTAGGCCTAGGTGTGTGACCAACAGTTGGTACCATTTTTTTTGTAAATAAATCTGAGTTGCGGATTAATTGCGGAAAAATTAGCGTGGACAAAAACATTAATATTTACATGTCAAAATACGGGATTATAAAATACCCATTAATGTTTACAAAAGATTACTTGTTTTGTCCAAACCACCATTTAAGTTTAACATTTAATCTTCGTTACCTGTAAAACAGTTTAAAAATACGTCAGCAACACGTGGTGGTGAATAAGCTAACACAAAAAATATTTTATTTACCTATTTACCCCTCAGGATATAACTTAGGTCTCGGCCCATCTTGGCTTAGGAATAATCAAGTTAAAAACATTAAACACAGTTACAAACTTAAGCTCTACTCGAAACCGCTCAGCAAACACCGCAGTGATCAAGATTACTTAGCTACCATCAGTTTACACATGATTACCCTCTCTCGGACATAACTTAGGTCCGGCCAATCGTGGCGGAGGCATAAAACCAGGTGTGGCGCGGCGTGCTCATCGTCTAACCACATATGTAAGGATCCAGACAAATGTACACGACAGCCGGAGGTCCAACGATTACTTTTGTTCATAATATTTTTGAGATACGCAATCTCATGTAATCAATTTACTTTGACTCTATTAAACAAGTTATAAACGTTTGGGGCGTATTCACCTTTGAAAAGGATCAGCTTCACTTCACTGATCGAGTTGTCTTTCTTTAGCAATCTCGGACCTATAGTACGAGAATAACCTTTTGTTATTAGTAGATCTTTAATCTAGTTTAAGACCTTTAGTATCTTTTTTATAATCTTTACCTCGATTATATTCTCTTTTTCAAACCTTTAGTTTAAGCATCCTTTCTTTTTTTACAAGTTTAAAAGCTTTAGTTTAACTTGTTTACTTTTTTGAAAACTACGTTTCTTATTTCCGAAGAAACGTATACTTAATTTCTTTACTTATTATTTAAGTAACTTAAATAATATTAATAACAAAGAATTACTTTTTATTTATATTTCTTTCTTTTATTTTCTTTGTTATATTTTCTTTTGTTTATTCTCGAGGTATCGAGTATACACTCGACTAGGATCTAAGACTTTCAATATTTTACTAATATTTTATTTGGAAATTACCCCTACCTGGTTTGGCTTATATTATTCTAGATTCTCAGGCAGAACCTCAACGCTTGCACACTTTTAGGGAATCTTTATCAAAACTTCCTTGGCACTCAAATCGAGGTTCGCCGACCATAAATCGTCGTCGGCACGCACTTCGAAGCGGGGCGTCGGCTCGTCTCGTGGTGGCATGTACTTCAAGGTAATATAGGGGTTGGAGCATGTTTTACAAGGTACACACGTCGGTTTTCGGCACAGATTACGAGGAGAATCGAGGCACGTTTTACGAGTTAGGATTTCTAGAGAGAGAAAGATGTAAACCTGAGATGTGAGCAAGAATGAAGGGCTAATGGCGCTGATCAGCTGACCTGTCGCGATAGGCGATGGGTCTTGATAATGATCCATCGGGTATAGCGATGGGTTAACGTATCCTAAATCATTATTTTAATTGATCGCGATACGCGATGGGCCTACCTGGAGGTCATCACGTATCGCTACTAAGCTTGTCGTGTAACCTAGTAGACTTGCCACGTGGCAGGACACCCGGTGCCACGTGGGGACACGTGGAGGCACGTGTCATCGCCTGTCAGACCACGTCATCGCGATACGCGATGACGTTTAGGCTTTGGTGTATCGTGTATCACGTTGCCGCCCATTCTTGGGTTTATAATATACCCATAGCGATGTGCGATGGGTTTTCTTCTGATCCATCGCGTATCGCGATGGGTCAGGGAAACAGATTTTTCTTTTTTGTCCTTGAACTTTGAACACTTGGTATATTGATCAGATATTTTTAATTATGTTACATCCTCCCCACCTTGGAATGAATCTCGTCCACGAGATTCGCTTTCTAGAATAAGTGGGGGTACTTTTTCTTCATTTCGGATTCTAATTCCCAAGTGTATTCAGGGCCTCGTCGGGAGTCCCATTTAACTTTGACCAATTTTAGTGTGCGTTTTTTAAGTTTCTTTGTTTTAGAATCTTTGATTTGTAATGGTCGTTCTACGAATTTGAAATTTTCATTTATTTCAACATCTTTAAAGGCATCGACAAATATTCATCGGCTAGACATTTACGCAGATTTTAACGTGGAATACATCTTGTATCCCTTTCATTTCTTCGGGTAGTCGCAAACGGTAAGAGACAGTACCGATTCGCTCGAGTATTTCAAATTGTCCTATAAAGTGTGGACTAGGTTTTCCTTTCTTACCGAAGCGAACAACAATCTTCCAAGGCGAAACTTTTAATGAGACTTTGTCACCTATATTGAACTCTAACGGATTACGACGGACATCAACGTAACTCTTTTGTCGGTCTCGCGCCGTATTAACTCGTTCTCGAATTTGCAGCACCTTGTCGGTGGTTTCTTGGACTATCTTGGGTCCAGATAGTTGATTTCTCCAGTTTCAGACCAGCATATCGGTGTTCTACATTTTTGGTCGTATAACGCTTCGAACAGTGTGGCTTGAATACTTGTGCGATAACTATTGTTATACGAGAATTCCATTAGGGGAAGATGGTCGTCCCAACTTCCACCTAAGTCGATCACACAAGTGCGGAGCATATCTTCAAGAGTTTGAATTGTCCTTTCGCTTTGACCATCGGTCTGAGGATGATAGGCAGTGCTAAGGTTTAGCTGAGTTCCTAACGCTTGTTGGAAACTTTTCCAGAAGTGAGATGTAAAGCGACTGTCTCAATCAGAAATGATAGACAGAGGTACTCCATGCAAAGCAACGATGTCATTTACATAGATTCACGCTAATCTATCCATCGAATAGGTATCGTTAATAGGTATAAAATGTGCAGATTTGGTTAACCTATCGACTAAGACCCAAATTACATTATGCTGACAAGTGATTTTCGGAAGTTTCGTGATGAAATCCATAGTTATCATTTCCAATTTCCAAATGGGGAGTTCGGGTGGTTGAAGCAATCCCGATGGCTTTTGATGCTCGGCCTTGACTTTCAAACACGTCAACATTTTGCAACATGCAAAGCGGTGTCCTTTCCCATTCCATTCCACTAGTAGTTTTGGCTTAAGGTTTTGATATAATTTGTCACTACCGGGGTGCATCATGTATTTGGACTTGTGAGCTTCGCACAAGATATTCTCTTGTAGTTCCATAACGATGGTACCCAAATCCTTTTTCCAAGTCTAAGTATACCATCCTCACCCTTGACTAGCGAGTCAATGGTGTCGTTACGTTTTCGTTGGAGATCTTGTTTTCATTGATCGCTTGAATTTGGGCGGATCTGATTTGCTCGACAAGATCTACTTGGAGTTTTAGTCTTAGATATTGAACTCTTTTGGGTTTTTCATGTTCTTTACGACTCAAGGCGTCAACCACAACGTTGGTTTTACCTTCTTCAAAAACGATTTCATAGTCATAGTCATTTAACGTTTCCATCCATTTTCTTTGACGCATGTTAAGTTCACTCTGTTCAAAGATGTGCTTTAAACTTTTGTAATCAGTATACACAATGAATTTGACTCCATAGAGATAGTGCCTCCATATCTTTAAGGCAAAGATTATGGCGCTAACTCTAGATCATGAGTTGTGTAGTTCTTTTCGTGTACCTTGAGTTGACAAGCGATTTTCTTTCGTTGCATTAGTATGCATCCCAAACCAGAATGAGACGCTCACTAAAGACAACAAAGTCCTCGGTACCTTCTGGAAAGGCCAGTATAGGTGCATTGGTGAGTTTTTGTTTGAGTATATCGAAGGCCTCTTGTTGTTTGGTTCCCCATTCGTATTTGATATTCTTACGAGTTAACGAAGTTAGAGGAACAGAAATTCTTGAGAAGTTTTCAATGAATCTACAATAGTAACCGGCCAAACCTAAGAAACTTCAGATCTCGGTTGGCGTTTCGGTTGAGATAGCTTCAATCTTTGTGGGGTCCACTTGAATTCAATTCACTTTTTTGATGTGACCAAGAAATTGCACTTCGTGATGCTAAAATTCGCATTTCAAGAACTTGGCGTACAACTTCTCGTTTCTGAGTAATTCAAGCAAGATTCTAAGATTCAAAACATTATCTTCCTTTGATTTAGAATAAATAAGTATGTCGTTGATGAATACGATAACAAATTTATCTAAGTAAGGTTTAAAGATTCGATTCATCATGTCCATGAACTTTGCTGGGCATTAGTGAGACCGAACGGCATGACCGTGCACTCATAATGTCCATACCTTGTTCGGAATGCTGTTTTCGGAATACTTAGGTTTGAACGTTGAGTAGATGATAACCAGAAAGCAGATCTATCTTAGAGAAGTAGCTTGCGCCTTGCAGTGGGTCAAATAGATCGTCGATTCGGGGTAGTGAGTATCGGTTCTTGATGGTTACTTTTTTTAAGTCTCGGTAGTCGATACACATTCGCATGGATCCATCCTTTTTCTTGACAAAGAGAATCAACGCTCCTCACGGTGATGAACTTGGACGGATGAATCCTTTCTCTAGCAGCTTGTATAATTGATTCTTTAACTCCTTCGACTCAGTTGGTGCTAGTCGGTATGGAGCCTTGGTTATTAGAGCAGTTCCTGGGATAAGATCTATTCTAATTCAACTTCTCGATAAGGAGGAATCCTGGGCAGTTCGTCAGGAAAGACATCGGAAAATTCGGAGACAATAGGTACGTCCTTCATCTCCTTTGGTTTAGATTCTTTAGTGACGTAGGCCATGAATGCTAAGCATCCTTGATTTAAATATTTATTAGCCCTAATCATGGAGATTATGCTAACTTGGCCAGCGTCTTTGTCTCCTTCAATTCAAATGATTCGTTTATTAGGGGCTCGAAGTTCAACGGTTTCGCTATTGCAAATGATACGAGCATGATTATTGGATAACCAGTCCATACCAAGTACTATATCAAAACCAGCAAGAGTCATGGGCAACAATTGAATGGGTAGAACGTAACCATCTAACAAGATTTTTCTGTTTTCTAAGGCTTCAGAGATTTTAATGATGTTGCCACTAGCGGTCTCGACGCTTAATGTTTTATTTAATTTCTTTAGAGGTTCGTTTAATAGACTACAAAAGCTATAATCTATAAAACTTAAATTGGCACCTGAATCGAATAAAACTCTAGCATACGTGTCGTTAACTGAGAACATACCGGTGATGGTTTCCGGCATGTCGGCCGCTTTCTTGGTATCTAAGACAAAGACTCTTGCATACCCTTTCTTCGTTTCATTCTTTCGGCCACTTCAACCCGCACCTCCAGTAGCGGGCTTGTTCTTGGTGCACTCAAAACTAAGGTAACCCATTAC
This sequence comes from Bidens hawaiensis, assembly GCF_021521415.1. Classification (NCBI taxonomy): domain Eukaryota; kingdom Viridiplantae; phylum Streptophyta; class Magnoliopsida; order Asterales; family Asteraceae; genus Bidens; species Bidens hawaiensis. Next base: position 108,367 of record NW_027505892.1, on the reverse strand, counting down.
CTTGCAGTTGTAGCAAGTCATCGTCTTTTTCCAACAATCGGCCGTTGCGTGGCCGGGTTTGTGACAGGAATCACAAACAGTTGTAGACGGAGAAAGGTTGAATCTACCTTTGTGGTATTTCTTGCATATTTTTCATTGGGTGTAGTTAGAATGGAATCCAGATTCCCGTTGATCTACACCCTTACCATTGAATCGGGCATCTCCGGTCTTCTTGTCGTCGCTTGATGGCGCCGCTTTCTTGTCTTCCTTTTTATTACGGATTAATCCGTTCAATAGATAACCAACCAATTCCATGGCGAAATCAACGTCTTGAGGCAAGTGTGACCTCACCATGTCGCGAATTTCTCGTGGGAGTCCCCAAATATACCGAGTTACTTTGTTGGATTCAGGCGTTACTAGCTGGGGCACGAGTCTACAGTACTCGTGAAATTTGGTGTTGTACTCACGAAGATTGGTTCCAACAACTTTATGATTGAGGAACTTGGATTGGATTTGGTCAGTTTCATGCATCGGACAGAATTTCGCCAACACCATCTCCTTAAATTCTTCCCACATCAGGTTGTACAATGTTTGCCTTCCCTTTCTCATGATGAGAATGTTCCACCATTCCAGAGCTTCACCTTCGAACATTTGCGCCGTGTACTGAATCTTTTCTTGTTCGGCACATTTGCTGATAATCACGATTGACTCCATTTCTTCCAGCCACCTTAATGTTGCAATGGCTCCCTTGTCTCTATAGAATTCATTAGGACCAAAGTTTTTGAAATATTTGAATGAACAACTTTTGTTTTTTAGTTTCTTAAATTTGCGATTGAAATCGCCACCAGCGTTGGATTCATGTGCGCTCTCTTCGGGGTGAGACGGGTTAGAACGAGATTTGGATTTAATGGATTTCCGAGAATGTTTGGTAGAGTGTGTTTGCCTAGATTGGATCTAATGTGTGACTCGGCTCTCACGGCTTTAGTTATCATCTCTTGTATTTGTTTCATGTATTGTTCAGGTATTCTTTGATCTTGTTCGTGTTGAGCGCGGTTATCTTCCCCTTTTAGAGAAGCTTCCACATTATGTGGATTTTCTTGATTCGACATTTCTGAAATAATTATATTGTTTTCTTAAAACACATTTTATTCATTTATCTATATACATTTATATATATATATATATATATATATATCTAAAAGATATATATCGTTACATTACACATATTTATGTGTATATATATATATATTTATATATATATATATCATTACTTGATATATATATATATATATATATATATATATATACTAGAACAATTTACCGTCCATATTTTAAACACACATAACGATTACATAACAACAACACTTGATCACATCCTCGCAATTCCTAATCCTTCATATACTTTTTGACCATTTTCTTCATCTTGTTACATTTGTGAAGAAGCTTGTCTCCCATCTTCTTCTTTTTGTTTCCATATTTAGCAACCTTCTTCCTAAGCTCATCGGTCTCATGTAGTGCTCGGTCGAGATGTTCCTCTTAAGATTGTGGAATGACATTTGGATATCCGTATTGTGGCGGCGGATCACGATATCCCATCGTCATGATGTCATAGTGATTATTTGGATACAGCGATGAGGGTGCTTCAAATGGATGGTTGAAAAATGCTTCTGCGGCTACTTCTTGTTGGCGGATTTCATCAGCTTGCTCTGAGATCGAAGGAATTCTTACTTGAAATGGTGGGAAATCTGGCGGAAACTGGTTCTTGGTTCTTTGAATGTATTGCACATAAGGGTCTTCAGAATCATAACCAGGACTCATGTGGAAGAATGGGTGCTTACATCCTTTATCTGGTGGGCAGTCACATTTGGAGTTTGTTGATGGTTCCTCTCTTGGAGTGGTTACTTGTTCAGAAACATCCTCCTCTTCCGGGTCTTCTTCCTCTTCTAGATCAACTTTCTACATTGTTGTTTTAGTCACTATGGGGTCCAGATGATACCTTTCGTACAGTTGAATGACTCTCATCTTTGGTTTTTGGGTAGGAACATTATAGGAGTTGACTTGAGAATCGGTGGGGTTGTAAGTAGAAGTTCCAGTATGCCATCGTCTTTGGTCGAAATGCATTGCATCCACTTGGAAGAGTCGGATTCTAGTTCAACCTTGATTTGTTTGTTGGCTAGAAATTCATAGGACGGATGGTACGTCGGAATATTGTATAGATGGTACATTCTGACGTCAGATGGGTGATAAATCGGAATGTTGGACGGATGATACTTCGGGATGCTTGACGGATGGTAACTTGAGGTTCTTGGGGGTTCGTATCCCTGCATCGGAGGATCGCTTGGTAGAATAATTAGTACAGTAGTTGTTGTGTTCCAGGAAAGTATACCGGTGTGGGTCGGACAATCAGATGATCTTGGTTGAAGAAATCTTCATAGTAGTCTTCACTCATGTTATCTTTGTGAATTGGTTCGGGGCATCCAGCTCTCATTGCGCCGCGCATAAAGCCTTCGATTACCTTCTTGAATGATAACTATGGGTGGTTTAGATTGAGGAGGGATAGAAAAAATTACCAGCCTATCTTATCCCTAATTTATATAAACACATAGTAATAATACTTAATCACTTGGATCGAAGCTTAGGTATTATTTAATACCTAATTCGTTAAGATCGATCTGTCACACCCCCCAACTTACGCCTAGGCGTGTGACCAACAGTTGGTACCGTTGTTTTTTTTTTTTTTGTAAATAAATCAGAGATGTGGATTAATTGCGGAAATATTAGCATGGACTAAAACATTAATATTTACATGTCAAAAGACGGGATTATAAAATAGCCGTTAATGTTTACAAAAGATTATTTTTTTGTACAAACCACCATTTAAGTTTAACATTTAAAAAAAATGATCTGAGTCATCAGATCGCCTATCGAAGACTTCGATTCTTCAAGCACTTAATCTTCGTTACCTATAAACAGTTTAAAAATACGTCAGCAACACATGGTGGTGAATAAGCTGACGCAAAAATATTTTATTTACTTAATTACCCCTCGAGACATAACTTAGGTCTCGGCCGATCGTGGCTTAGGAATAAACAAGTTAAAAACATAAAACACAATTACAAACTTAAGCTCTACTCGAAACCGCTCAGCAAACACTGCAACGTTCGAGATTACTTAGCTACCATCAGTATACACGTGATTACCCTCTCTCAGATATAACTTAGGTCTGGCCCATCTTGGAAGAGGCATATAACTAGGTGTGGTGCGATGTGCCCACCGTCTAGTCACATATGTAAGGATCCAAACAAACGTACACGACAGCCTGAGGGCCAGCAATTACTATTGTTCATAATGTTTTAGAGATACGTAATTTCATGTAATCAATTTACTTTGACTCTATTAAACAAGTTATAAAAGTTTTGGGTGTATTCACCTTTGAAAAGGATCAGCTTCACTTCAATGATCAGGTTGTCTTTCTTTAGCTATCTCGGACCTATAGTACGAGTACAAAAAACCTTTTGTTTAATACTAGATATTTAATCTAGCTTAAGACCATTAGTCTCTTTTTGTATAATCTATACCTCGATTATATTTTCTTTTTCAAACCGTTAGTTTAAACATCCTTTCTTTATTTTACAAGTTTAAAACCTTTAGTTTAACTTGTTTATTTTTCTAAACACTACGTTTCTTCTTCCCGAGGAAACGTATACTGAATTTATTTACTTATTATTTAAGAAATTCAATTAATATTAATAACAAAGAATTACTTTATATTTATATTTCTTTCATTTATATTTTCTTTGTTATATTTTCTTTTGTTTATTCTCGAGGTATCGAGTAAACCCTCGACTAGGGTCTAAGCTTTTAATATTATATTAATATATTATTCGGACATTACCCCTACCTTGTTTGGCTTATATTACTCTAGATTCTCAGGCATCACCTCAATGCTTGCACACTTTTTGAGAATCTTGATCAATACTTCCTTGGCACACAACTCGAGGTTCGCTGGTCGTCAATCGTCATCGGCACGCACTTCGAGGCTTATGAAATAAGTATGGGTCCACCAGAAGTTATATTTCACTTACATTCTTTGAACTTATTCAAATGGAATATTCATACATAATTCTTTATCATTTAAAAGACTATTTACTTGTATCATATATGTCTTCTATGGTCCACGGTCTTAAGGAGATCCATCCATATATACTTAATACGATTTCTTCTAATTATGTCCCTAAGTTTACTATGGCATATGGATGTTAATGACATCAAATCAAGTCTAACATATATATATAACATATTCCCACGTCACGTACATCATTGAAAATTCTCTTGTATTTTTCCGAGAGATATTAAAGATCAGTGGGAGTCTTAAGTTTCTAAATCATAACTTATAAGATTTGTAACATGTGGGGAAGTGAAAAGTTGATATTATCTCAATTACACCTCTTGTACAATACACAACTCCATCACAACACTATTTTATCAAAACGTATCTCTTTAGAATTTACTACTACTCTTACAAAAGTTTCATTTTTGCTTAAACGTGGGCAAATTTAGATTTCTTACTAAACCGATCCTCACCAAGAGAAGCTGCAACAACTTATATTATTAACTTGTTTCTTTGTTAGAATCTATCGGTCTTTAAATATTGACCCTAAGTATGCTAATTTCCTAAAGGTTTCTAAGGTCAGTGGGAGCAATAAATTCCTAATATTGACTTGACAAAAGTACAAGAGGCAGGGGGAAAAGAGTCATTAAATTTTAAACTAAACTCCAATTACACCTCTTGTACACCATACTGCACCAACTCTTACACACTTAGAATCCTGAAAATAATTGCAACCTAACCAAGAGCTAATTCATAAAATGGAAAGTTCTAATAAACCCAATAATCAATTGAGGAGGTCATCTAGGTTTTAAAACCAACTAACTTTGATGATTACGTAACCTCCCTAACTAAGTTGAAATGGATGTTGGAAAGCTTACTGATCCTACATCTTCTAATTAAGCCATTAGCATCAATCAATCTTATGTGGGAATAAAGCTATTATTAGCAAATAATTTCAAGTCAAAATAACGTTTGAGATTTTGTTGAAACATCTAAGGGTGTTCGTAACATTTTGTTGAAAGAGTTAGGGTTTGTTAATATTAATTAACAATAATATATTACACATAGGTCCCTCAACTTTTAAATGTTACTTTTCTAGCTTAATTTAAGTTGTTTGCATCTTGAGTTAACGTTCCATACAATGTTATCACATAACACGTAAGTCTAACACATAATTATCACATAATTATTGTTTTGATGTTTTTCGTTTATTCACAAATGGTTTGCGTCAACTCGTTTGCGTTTCGGTGCAATCCCGAAAGACTACACATGTAGTAATTGTCAAGCGTCATTTAAACCCTAGTTTAAATGTAATGAGATATGCGTTATAGATCAAGTGATCTTAAGTTTGAATTGACGAAGTTTGAGTTAACGGAGTTAACCTGAAATTGACGAGTGTCACAAATAAGCCTCTTACTTAATCATAAACCATAGATGAAAACAAAATCCAAACCAAAATCCAAAGTCAACAAAAGTTCATCATTAGTCTAGGCGGTCTAAGGGTTTAGCCAACAACCATAGTCAAGAACAAAAGAAAATTACTTGGTTCAAATAATGAATTCATAATGATAATAATTAATTCAAACCAAGAATAATGATATTTGGGTGAGTAGGTGTCGAACCCGAACGTTCTCTGCTCGAACCCAGATGTTCTTCTCTCCTTGCGACTGACGAAACCCTCTGTTGCCTATTCTTCTTTGTGCGTAGGGTTCTGTTCTAAATCAGCCGACCTCATCATTTATATGTTGGAATGGAGTCGGTTAAATGCTTATTCACATGGGCCTTTGTAATATTTTTTTCTAGAACCTCAAAATAATTCATATGGACCTTTTAATTTCATATGCCACTCGATTTGTCTTTCTTTCTTTTCTTTCTTCACGTGGCCCACAAATATACACTGCGTATAATAATTCATGATTTAAAATTAAATATGTTTTCACCATAACGTAAGATATAGTTATATTTTAGGAAACATGGTCTTTAAACTGTGCAACATTTAATTAATTCAATTAATAATTTGTAATATTAACTTGGAGTAAAAAAAACATGATTAATAACAAATAAATGAAGGTTAATAGGGTTGGTTTTAAGTTTAGTAAAAGTACCCAATTTTTAGCTCATTATCTCTTAGGATCATAAAAACACACATATGAACCAATTAAGAATAATATACAATAAAAGTCTGACTCAAAAGTACTCAAAGTGTAGGAAATACTTATATAATAATATGTATATTTTAGACCACATCAAATATCCCCACACTTAATCTTTTTTCGTCCCTGAAAAAGTTTGATGCAGTTGGATCAGAATCGGAAAAATACAGTCTTACAAACATATAGGTTAATTTTTTAAGCTCAGAAAAGCGCAAAAACCGCGATCACCGATATTGTTGTCCACTTAAACCCATGCCTTAATTTTTACCGGGACAAATAAGATCCGACAATTTTTTATATATATAACTCAGTGGTTTACACAGTAAAGACCCGCTTATTTTCAGTTTTTACCAGACCAGACCACCCTAACTTGACTTAAACCTCAAAATTAGCATATTTAAAACTTTTATTGCTCTCTGTTTTTTTTCATGAATAGTTAAGACGATCAAGGGTATTGTTTATCCACCTAAGCTTAAGCATCAAAGTTTACCAAGCAGCCATTAGATACGATTAAGGTACAATTAATTTATAGCTAGTGTTCCCCACAACATGACATACCCCCGTTATCAAGCAATACCCCAAATCCATCACCATAGGTGAGTATGCAAAATTTCATCTGTAGGGCTTACATGTAGCGTGTCCCTTGTGGTCCGTTTCTTAATGGTAATCAGACGCGAGCAAGGGTACCCCACATGGCTAACAGCGTGGATGATCAAGTCTGTAGTGAATTTGTACTTTTGTACTCTTGTGATCATGTTTATAGACTTAAAAGGGTTTGCTCTTTTTGGCTTTATTTTAAATATCCACAACCCCACTTAGGAATTGTGAATACCTAGATGAATAAATTTCATACAGACCCATGGTCTCCGGACCTGAAGCATCCCATCAATACAAGATTTGAGGTTATAAAACCATACGCCAATGAGGTGTAAAACACCAAACTAGCAGTTTTAAGATTTATATTACAGGCTACACGGCATACTCTAATGTTAAACCTACCCAAGCATCATATGATAACGTATTCAGATTTCTAAAACTCATAATATTTCTACATTTCATACCAATAATTGAGGCTTGAGTATGGCCTGACCTTTCATTACTTATTTTCCACGGACAAAACACTTTACCCACAAAAGATTTCCGTTTTAACCATTTTATCAAATTTCCTTTCATTTTCAAGGCTGAGCCTACCGACACACCCCAACTTAAGTGCGCTTTCTATTATTTATCTCATATTATTAGTAGTTTGAAAAACCAATTTCCGATTTTCTATCATTTTCCATTATTTGCAAAAAATAAATTTAAAATTAAAGGGACACTTTTCAAATTCTTATGCTCTCTTTTTTTTCTCAAATTTTTTTTTTCAAAATTTTTAGTTTTGCCGAAAATATCAATTTCTCATCCCCACACTTAAATTTCACATTGTCCTCAATGCGAGAAACAAGAAATTACGAATAAAATTATGCAAAAATAAAATAAGCTATGAATTGGAACAGACTCCCCTGGATATAGACGATATGCCCCGTGAGTCATGTTCCACGCCCTCCATGCTCAAACGCGATCAGCAGACTTTCTTCAAATAACATCATCTCTCACGAACAAAAGCAACAATCCTGAAGCAAGTGGCATCCCCACACTTGTTTAAAACCATATCTCACCAATCATCTCATAAGCAACCCGGGAACAACCTGCAACTAAGAGAAGAAACACATGGTAGAGCAAATAAGTAAACCAAAATAAAGATAGAATGAAAACATAGTACTGGGTTGCCTCCCGGGAAGCGCTAAGTTTACAAAAAGTCTTCAGCCAGACCTACTCCTAAAACCTCAATCAGGAGGTTTCTCCTTGATCCTCTTCCCATAAGTGCTCCTCAACACTCTTCTCTTAAAATCAGTTGGGAAGACTCTAATTTTCAAACTCATATAGGCCCAAAAATACGCATTTTGCTCGATCCACCCATTATCAAAATTCTGAGAATATGACCAATTCGGCACACTTTGATTCCTGAGCCCGAATATCTTTCTTCTTGGTGCTCTTGATTTACGTGGCAATCCACGAACAACTATTTCTAAAAACATATCCGCTTTACCGTGCAGACGTGGATGTTCTTTCACAACGAGATGCAATTCTTTATTCTTCAATTCTTCAGATATCTCTTGTGATTCCTCTTTTTGACATTTTGTTTCTTAACTGGCTCCCCGAATAACAAAACTTCAAGCTCCTCAAGATCTCTTTCGGGGTTAAAATCACTCTCATTCGCATCAGCTGAACCCACCAAATCTTCACCAAATTCATCCCTAAACTCGTCTTCCCAAGAGGGAATACGATCCTCTGCCTTATCCTGCAACCCAACATCTTCAAACTTGATGGTCAGCTCATAAAATTGTATTTGATACTTTAAGCCTCGCCGAAAATCATCCATTATATCTGAAAGTGGTGCTTTTGGATTAATGCTATGGGTGACACGTAAAATATCGTATAATATCTCCTCTGGATGTGGTATGTGATCCATCATTGTGCCAGATGAGTCTTTACAACCGATAATATTCCCCATCCTATCATACACCACGCAGAATTTAGGCTGATAACTGTTTTTATCAAGGTGGTCCATAATTGCCTGTATTTCTGACTCCCATATAGTTAAATCTCTTTGATCTTTGTGAGGATTTTCTTCAACTCTGGCCCCGTAGTAACAATCCATGAAGATCACTGTAAAGATAAACTTAAACAGAAAAGGATCACGAGCACCAAATAGTACTAAAAAAAATAAAAAAATATATTAAAGAAAACTAACCTAAATAAAAGAAATTAAACTAAACTATATTAACCTAACTCCTATAACTCAAAACAAACTATAAAAAAACAAAAATGAAAAGAAAACTACTTAGACTCTTACGACTAAAAACAAAAAAAATAGCACGTATGTAGCAAGTAAGTCTAATCAAAGCTAATAATACAATCGCCAAGAGTCCCCGGCAACGGCGCCAAAAACTTGATGTGCTAAAAGTAGTCTAATTATTATTAACTAAAAATAAGCTAATCGAGACACTAAGTAATAATTCTAGACTCTTAACTTAACTAAAACTACTAACCGGCAAGTGAAGCGGTCGACTCTAGTATAGGTAAGTAAGTCCGGATATCGAACCCACGAGACTCTTTAAATTACGTTAACTAGCTAACTTAGACTTAACTATTGGCACGACTATTTATTTATTCTTATTAAGGGGGATTGTACTAATAACTATATTTAACTAATTAATAAAACTTAAGACGACTTAACCTAGACTTAAACAGATGATGACAAACAACCACCTAGGCTAGAATCCCTAATGCATCAATTATCAAATGGTTGGAAAATGCTAAATTATGGAACCGGGATCTTAAACTATTCACTTAATGGGAAACCGAACAGGACCCTTGACCCTTCTCAAGAAGACACCTATGGAATCCCAATAAGCTATTAAAATTACCGGTTTTAATTAGACTCACTTACGGTCACTAATTTATTTTATGACAAGTACCTCTATAAGAAATCCTACCTTACAACGCGGAAATCAAAGGTAGTTTAAAGAATTCACTTGACTCGCTAGACAACGTTAATTAATCAAACTTAGACAGACTCCTTACGAAGAACTAAATCTAGCAATCTTAATCAACAAAGATCTAACAATAACCTATCACCTTACAGCTTTTTAGGTTAGCATCACACTTTTATTAGATTAACTAATAATATTATTCCTATGATCTTATTGCAAATCAATCATAAACTAGTCAAGAACACACAGTAATGACCTAACAAAATCTTGTTATATGACATACAATCACCAAGGATAATGTGGAATAATAAAATTCATCAAACAACAACCAAGCACACATATGCATCAATTAAATAACAATAATGTCACACCCTCAAAATCCACTAACGGAGTTTTAACGTCAGAGGGTGTGAACTAACAGGATCGGAATCATTAGTTATAATCAAACCATAAATAAAGTTTTCAAACCACGAAAACGTTTATGTGTAAATAAGTGCGGAAGCGTAAAGACCATAAACCAAGCGTTGCGTCAAGCATGACGACTTAAAACCCATTAACAATAGTTTAAAACAAGTATGCATAAACAGTAACGTTCAAATTAATGCATGATCCTATACCGCGCGCCCGCCTCGGCTACCTGAGAATAACATACTAAAAGTGTCAACACGGGGTTGGTGAGTTCACAAGTGTATATAAAATAAAGCGTTTGCGTTTAGCGTTTTGCGTTACCAAATAGTGTTAAATCAATTATATATCTATAGGTAGCTAGCCTATAAAGCAAGTATTACTAAGTGTTCGACACCGAAGCTGACTGTTTATCATGTGCCTTGCCACCAGGTCTATCCCGACCATGGTAATGTGTTAGCCGAAATAACACCCACTCGACCTCCAGTCGAGCTTAGCGTTGGGTGGGGTTTGTCAAACCCAGTAGTACTACTCAACAGTGACTCGCTATTTTCCAATACTAAACGGTTCGATGTGTGAAGGACTTCAATTGTTTCGTTTGCCACTTAGCCTTTACAAGTGATATATAATTTCATAACAAAATCTAAAAGCGTTTTCGGAGTATGTTATCTCCCCCAAGTGAAAAGCGTTTAAAAAGTTTAAAAGGGGAAAGTGAAACTCACTGTTTGCGAAGAATTCCCAAAAACAAGTCACCCAAGTGATGCGCGTCGCAGAAAACTCTCACTAGCGTTCTAAAACAACAAGGAGATTTTCTAAGTGTCGGAACTATTATCGAGTCTCTAGACTCGGCACATAACACCTATGCACAAATACATTTCGTGTTTCGTTTGTGAATCGTGTGTGTCTCAACAAGCACATTAGTGATACGTTACGTGTGTGAACAACTATTTACGTGTCACGTGTTAATAGTGTACATTACTAACAATTATCCCCCGCAAGGGAAATTTGGTCAAAACATAACAATTATCTAGTAATTACTCCCCGCAAGGGCAATTTAGTCAAAACATAACAATTATCTAGCAACAAGCACGTTTCAAGTATTTTCATAAAGTTCAGCAGCTAGTTTCATCACGACAGAATTCTACTTGAAAGACTACTCTATTCAACAAATCATAGTATCTCAATTAATTCACCAAAACTCTTCACAAAAGCATACATGAGTTAGGTTTCCAGAACATATTTTATTGTATTTTTATTCTACATAGTTTACTCATAATGATCAAAACATTACAACAAACTCACAGCAGTCAAATTCATGCGCAACAGAATGTTATTTATTATTCCCGTTAAATGGAAAACCCATTTAATGCAAGACCAATTGGGTTAGGTTCTTAACTCAACAAGTTAACTTCCAGAAGTGGAACCAACCCATTTGGTCTTGTAGTTCATGATATATGATAATTACAAAACAACTTAACAGCAGGTCTCACAACTCAGATTAGCACTTCAGTTTTGTAAAATCATAAAGATTAACTTTTACTCGTCCAAAAATTACAAACTTAGACTTTATAGAAACTAGACTCATTATAGTACCCTGTAGTGTTTACAACCTCAACCAATTTCCACATTAACAATTAGTTACAGTTGTCTAAACATAACTTACAATCTGTCCAGTACCAGTTTTGACCTTTAATCACATTTAAATCATTTGACTAATCAAAACACCTCCAAATTAGGCGTGATTAGACCTTCTGAAAACTAGACTCAGAGTACTACCTTGTAGACTCATAATTAGCTCATTTTTCTTTTATATTCAACAAGTTACACATCGTTCAAGTTTAACAATCACTGCTGTCAAAACTCAGCAAGCATAAACAATCATCTAACATGCATCCTAAGCATACGACATAACTCAATACATGTAATACACATAATTAATCATAGAAATCAGTAGCAACCTCTAGGGTTTACAAACAATCAATGATTCAATGATCTTTCACCATTCAAAACCACATATGATCATCAATATCAATCACTAACACATAATCAATCTTCCTCTAGCAATAATCAATCATAAAACACTTAATACATGATATTCAATAGTTAGGGTTTCATGTTTATACCTTAAAAACGCAGAAATAACCAAGGGAAACGTGAGAGGTGCTTAGAAACGAGTGTGGGATGCTCCGATTATGAAGAACAAGATCAAACGGGTGTGATATGGGTGTGGGTGTTGGCTGCCGTCGCAAAGAGAGGGGAGGGGGGTCCGATCGGGTTATGTGGGGAGAGGGAAAGAGTTAGGGTTTGTTAATATTAATTAATAATAATATATTACACATAGGTCCCTCAACTTTTAAATGTTACTTTTCTAGCTTAATTTAAGTTGTTTGCATCTTGAGTTAACGTTCCATACAATGTTATCACATAACACGTAAGTCTAACACATAATTATCACATAATTATTGTTTTGATGTTTTTCTTTTATTCACCAATGGTTTGCGTCAACTCGTTTGCGTTTCGGTGCAATCCCGAAAGACTACACATGTAGTAATTGTCAAGCGTCATTTAAACCCTAGTTTAAATGTAATGAGATATGCGTTATAGATCAAGTGATCTTAAGTTTGAATTGACGAAGTTTGAGTTAACGGAGTTAACCTGAAATTGACGAGTGTCACATTATTCCCATGTTAAAGAATTTTCGTCCAGAAAATTTGAGTCAAGTTGTGATGAGTGTCTGAAAAAGTAAGAAAAGTTTTCGGTTTGTCATATCATCCCCTAGTAGAAAGAAATTTCGTCCCGAAATTTAATTCATACCTCTGGTGATTTCTGACGGTTCGACGGGTTTCGCGGTTTTCGGTGTTTGGTCAACCCTTCAAAAAGGTGAGGATATTTTTTCATCATTTGATCCTCGCGTTCCCACGTGAACTCAGGTCCACGTCTCGAGTTCCAACGAACCTTAACGATTGGAATCTTGTTGTGCTTGAGTGTTTTGGTTTCCCAATCCAAAACTTCGACTGGTTCTTCAATGAAGCGTAACTGTTCATCAACTTGCAATTCGTCCAAAGGGATTGCTTGGGTTTCTTGGAAAGGCATTTCTTCTAATTGGATACATGGAATACATTGTGTACGCCACTGAGTTCCGTTGGTAAGTCCAGTCGGTACGCCACCGGACCAATGCGCTCAGTTATCCGGTAAGGGCCAACGTATCGTGGATTGAGTTTGTTTCGCTTTCCAAAGCGAACCACACCTTTCCAAGGTGAGACTTTGAGTAATACTTGGTCGTTCACTTGAAATTCAAGAGGCTTTCGGCGCTTGTCGGCGTAACTCTTTTGGCGATCTCGTGCTGCTGTCATGCGGTTTCGGATTTTAACAATCTTTTCAGAGGTTTCGAGTACCAATTCTGAACCAGTGATTTGGCTGTCACCCACCTCTGCCCAGCAGAGAGGTGATCGACACTTCCGTCCGTACAACGATTCAAACGGCGCTGCTTTAATACTTGCGTGGTAGCTGTTATTATATGAAAACTCTACCAAGGGTAAGTGAGGTTCCCAACTTTTTCCGAAATCCAACACGCATGCACGCAACATGTCCTCCAAGGTCTGAATGGTGCGCTCACTTTGCCCATCCGTCTGAGGATGGTAGGCTGTGCTCATATCAAGACGGGTGCCTAGTGCGCTCGGTAGTGACTTCCAAAGTGCGAAGTGAAACGGGAATCTCGATCAGAAATGATTGAGACAGGCACTCCGTGTCTAGACACTACTTCCTTCATGTAGACGCGAGTCAGTCTTTCCATTTTGTCCGATTCCTTAATCGCTAAGAAGTGTGCAGACTTAGTCAATCGGTCAACGATCACCCAGATGGTATCGCATCCCGTCGGTGTTTTAGGTAGTCCCGTGATGAAATCCATCGAAATGTGTTCCCATTTCCACATTGGGAGTTCCAGTTGCTGTAGCAGGCCAGATGGTTTCTGATATTCTATTTTGACTCTTGCACAAGTCAAGCATTTGCTCACGTAGGTGGCAATGTCGGCTTTCATGTTTGGCCACCAGTAAAGTGCCTTTAAGTAATGGTACATCTTATCCGAGCCAGGGTGGATGGAATATCCGGACTTGTGTGCTTCGTCCATCACTAGAGTTCTCAACTCTCCGTATCTTGGAACCCAAATCCGGTTCTCAAAATATCGGACCCCGTCCGATTTGGTTTCGAGTTGCTTGTTCATGCCCCGCATGAGTTCTGATGGGAGATTATCATCTTTCAAGGCTTCGAGTTGCGCATCGCGAATCTGATCGGGTAAGCTGGCGTGAATCATATGTTGTAATGCTCGCACTCGTCTAGGTTTATCGGTTTCTTTTCTGCTGAGAGCGTCGGCCACTACATTGGCCTTTCCAGGGTGGTACTTGATGGCACAATCATAATCCTTAAGCAACTCGACCCAACGACGCTGTCGCATGTTCAGCTCCTTCTGATCGTAGATATGTTGGAGACTCTTGTGGTCGGTGTAGATGGTAAACTTGGTACCATACAAGTAATGCCTCCATATCTTAAGGGCAAACACCACAGCTCCAAGTACCAAGTCATGGGTCGTGTAGTTCTTCTCGTGAATCCTTAGTTGTCGAGAGGCATAGGCTATAACCTTCTCGAGTTGCATCAGCATGCAACCGAGACCTTGTATCGATGCGTCACAATGTACCTCAAAATTTTCTGTTCCCTCGGGGAGGGCAAGAATAGGGGCGCTACAGAGTTTGGTTTTCAACAGTTGAAAAGCGGATTCTTGCGCGTCACCCCAATTGTACTTAGTACCCTTGTGAGTCAAAGCGGTGAGAGGTTGAGCAATCTTTGAAAATCCCTCGATAAAACGCCGGTAATAGCCGGCCAGTCCTAGGAATTGCCGCACCTCAGTCGGAGTCTTAGGTGCTTCCCAGTTTTTGATAGCCTCTACCTTACCGGGATCGACATGGATGCCATTCTCGTTGATCACATGTCCTAAAAAGTGAACCTCGCGAAGCCAAAATTCACATTTCGAGAGTTTAGCGTACAGTTGTTCCTTCTTTAGCAAATCTAGGATCAATCTCAGGTGTTCTTCGTGGTCGGCCTTGTTCTTGGAGTAGACGAGGATATCATCAATAAAAACGATCACAAACTTGTCGAGGTACGCCTTGCATACTCGATTCATGAGATCCATAAATACGGCTGGTGCGTTGGTTAAGCCAAAAGGCATAACCGAAAACTCGTAGTGACCATACCGAGTTCTGAAAGCCGTCTTTGAAATATCTTCTTCGAGCACTCTTAATTGATGGTAACCAGATCTCAGATCGATCTTCGAGTAGTAACTCGATCCTTGTAGTTGGTCGAACAGATCATCAATCCGGGGTAAGGGATAACGTTTCTTGACCGTCACCTTGTTCAGCTCTCGGTAGTCGATGCACATGCGGAAAGTCCAGACCTTCTTTCGAACAAATAAGACAGGGGCTCCCCATGGTGATGAGCTAGGTTGGATAAAACCCTTATCCAACAAATCCTGCAATTGGGTGGACAAATCTTGAAGCTCTGCCGGTGCGAGCCGATACGGGGCTCGTGTTATGGATGCTGCACCGGGGGTCAATTCGATTTGGAACTCGACTTGTCGAATAGGTGGGAGTCCAGGTAAATCCTCCAGGAAGACTTCTGGAAAATCTCGCACAATCGGTATGTCTTCGATTCGCTTCTCCTCCGCGGATTTCTCGACAATATGGGCTAAAATTGCCGGATGACCCTTTCGTAGATATTTCTGCGCCTTCATGAGGGTGATGACGCTGGTGTTCATGCCGCTTTTCTCGCCCTGGATCGAAATGATCTCGCCGGAAGGGGTAGTGATGTGGACTATCTTGTCGTGACATATAATCTCCGCTCGGTTCTCGGATAACTAGTCCATGCCGACAACAACATCGAAACTACCAAGCGTAAAAGGTATGAGGTTGATATCAAAAATATGACCTGACAGTTTCAACTTACATCCCGCAAGTACATGAGTTGTTTCTATAGACTTACCGTCAGCTAATTCAACAGGAAACTTAGCATCTAATGGGGTTGGAGTTAAGTCTAAGAGTTTACTAAATGCTTTCGACACAAAACTCCTATCAGCTCCAGTGTCAAACAAAACAGAAGCAAAACAGTCATTCAAAGGAAACTTACCAGTCACCACATACGGATCGTCACGGGCTTGACCCGATCCAATGACGAAAGCTCAACCTTTACCATTGCTTCCGCCACTGCTGCTGCCTCCATTGTTCTCGTTCTGTTTTAGTTTGGGACAATCCTTCCTGAAATGAACCTCTTGACCACACTCGAAACACCCTTTAGTCGTCATAGGTGGTTTAGGAGCACCCTTTGCCGCTAGGTCTCCCCTTCATTCCTTGGCCTGATGACCCATTTTCCCGCATCTCAGACACTTGACGCGATCACACGGGCCAGCATGGTGATAGTTGCACCTGTTGCATTTCGGGTGTTTCCCAGCGTAACCGCTCGAACCCTGCCCGCTACCGTTGTTATTGTTGTGACTCTGATTATTGAAGCTCCGAGTGAGTTCGGGCTTACGGTAGTGTTGTTGCTGTGGGGGGTTCGAGGATGAGGACCTGACGTTGTCGAACTTTCTCTTTCCATTACTCGGGTTGTTGTTGTTGTTGTCAGTGCTCGGGTTGTCACGGGCTTTAGTGGTTGAACCTCTAGGTGGTAACGCACCTTGGGTCACTGCTTGATCCGTCAGTTTGTGAGCTAACCGGATCGCTTGTTGAATCGTAGTCGGTCTGGAAGACGTCACCATGCCCTGAATCTGCGGTGCTAACCCATCAATGTACATCTCGATCCTCTTACTCGGCGGATCTACCATCCGTGGACACATCACAGCTAACTCGTGAGAACGAGTGGTGTAGGCTTCAATTTCGGAACCCGCCATCTTCAACGACCAAAACTCGGATTCCAACTTTGCAATCTCCTCTCTAGGACAATACTCTTCCCGCATCATATTCTTGAACTCCTCCCAGTTCATAGCGTTTGCCAATTCCAATCCCAGAATCTGCACATTCGAATTCCACCATGTGAGAGCAGAATCTTCCAGTGTCCCAGCAGCAAATTTGACCCTACTGGCAGGTGGACAATTACACATCTCAAAAGCTGATTCGGCCTTCTCAGCCCAACGCAGGAAGCCTATAGCTCCCTCAGTGCCCTTAAACGAACTGGGCTTGCAATCCAGGTAGTTCTTGAAAGTACACGTTCCAGTTGGACATCCAGCTTGATTCTGGACATGTGCGGCTAGAGCTGCCGCCGCATGGTCATTCAACAGGGTTTGGAGTTCTGTTGCGGTTAAGTTGATGTTACCGCGACCGTGCCCAGCGTTTCTTCCTGCCATTTCCTAGAATCACAGCATAAAATGTCAGACATGAATTCTCGGTTTCATATGCAACACACCATACATGTAATAAAAAGATAGGTAAGAAAGAAATAAAAAGAAACAAACATCACATCACAACCATATATTAATCCAAATAATAATTCATGATTAAAACCATTGTATTCGCTACAAAGTATTTAAAATCAATCCTTAAAATTATAGAAAATAATAGTTTGGATGGAGACAGCCCCTCCATCTAGGTGTTATCATCCTTAGATGTCATCGTCTGAGGACACCTCTGAGTGTGCCTCTGGCTCAGCCGATTCTTCCTCCGGTTCCTCTTCGGGTTCCTCCTCGGGATCTTCCTCGGGATCCTCCTCAGGCTCCTCTTTGGGATCTTCCTCAGGTTCGGCTGCTTTCTGAGCAATTTGCATTTGTAAGACATCGCAACGCTCTAAAGCTATCTCGATTCGGGTCCTTGCAACTTGGAGTTGCTCTTGCAAGTATATCATCTCGGCTTGCATTTTTCTCATAATCTTCATCTGTTGATCGCTAGCATCTTGCATTTCCTTCATAGCCGCTGTCAGGCGGGAAATTTCCTCCTTATTTCGGTTCCATCTCTTAACAGTCCGGAAACGTTCGCTCTCGTATAGCGCATAAAACCAACGTCACGCTCCAAACAAGAAACAACAGCTGCGAGAACACGCTCTACAGGTTCGGTTATGGGTGGTAGGGTGTTGGGGTAAGCAGGACGACTCGGGTGAGGTAGTGGGGGAACTTGTTCGCGATAGACCATACGCCTGATCATATTCGGGTACCAATCCCAGCTAACTTCGTCTTCGTACATGCCTCCGGATAAGCGATACCTCTTCGGTGCAAGGGCTTCTAGTTCCGAGACTACTCGGGGTGGCGACGAGGTAGGTAACTGCGGTTCCTTTCCATGCGCATGAGTCATCTGTTCGGATGATGATGATGGTAGCGTCGACATCCCTACAGGTAAGCCGTGTTTGCGCGCGTATGAGTGAATGAGGTAAAGAGATAAGATAACAAAGACTACACAAAACATATGCAGTGCGTATAATTATAACTAATGGGTCGTTGCGGTTATAGTCTAGTATGCATGCAGTTTCTAGTTCGCTATAACCAATGGCTCTGATACCAATCTGTCACACCCTCAAAATCCACTAAAGGAGTTTTACCGTCAGAGGGTGTGAACTAACAGGATCGGAATCATTAGTTATAATCAAACCATAAATAAAGTTTTCAAACCACGAAAACGTTTAAGTGTAAATAAGTGCGGAAGCGTAAAAACCATAAACCAAGCGTTGCGTCACGCAGGACGACTTAAAACCCATTAACAATAGTTTAAAACAAGTTTGCATAAACAGTAACGTTCAAATTAATGCATGATCCTATACCGCGCGCCCGCCTCGGCTACCTGAGAATAACATACTAAAAGTGTCAACACGGGGTTGGTGAGTTCACAAGTGTATATAAAATAAAGCGTTTGCGTTTAGCGTTTTGCGTTTAGCGTTTTGCGTTACCAAATAGTGTTAAATCAATTATATATCTATAGGTAGCTAGCCTATAAAGCAAGTATTACTAAGTGTTCGACACCGAAGCTGACTGTTTATCATGTGCCTTGCCACCAGGTCTATCTCGACCATGGTAATGTGTTAGCCAAAATTACACCCACTCGAGCTCCAGTCGAGCTTAGCGTTGGGTGGGGTTTGTCAAACCCAGTAGTACTACTAAACAGTGACTCGCTATTTTCCAATACTAAACGGTTCGATGTGTGAAGGACTTCAATTGTTTCATTTGCCACTTAGCCTTTACAAGTGATATATAATTTCATAACAAAATCTAAAAGCGTTTTCAGAGTATGTTATCTCCCCCAAGTGAAAAGCGTTTAAAAAGTTTAAAAGGGGAAAGTGAAACTCACTGTTTGCGAAGAATTCTCAAAAACAAGTCACCCAAGTGATGCGCGTCGCAGAAAACTCTCACTAGCGTTCTAAAACAACAAGGAGATTTTCTAAGTGTGGGAACTATTATCGAGTCTCTAGACTCGGCACATAACACCTATGCACAAAATACGTTTCGTGTTTCGTTTGTGAATCGTGTGTGTCTCAACAAGCACATTAGTGATACGTTACGTGTGTGAACAACAATTTACGTGTCACGTGTTAATAGTGTACATTACTAGCAATTATCCCCCGCAAGGGCAATTTGGTTAAAACATAACAATTATCTAGTAATTACTCCCCGCAAGGGCAATTTGGTCAAAACATAACAATTATCTAGCAACAAGCACGTTTCAAGTATTTTCACAAAGTTCAGCAGCTAGTTTCATCACGACAGAATTCTACTTGAAAGACTACTCTATTCAACAGATCATAGTATCTCAATTAATTCACCAAAACTCTTCACAAAAGCATACATGAGTTAGGTTTCCAGAACATATTTTATTGTATTTTTATTCTACATAGTTTACTCATAATGATCAAAACATTACAACAAACTCACAGCAGTCAAATTCATGCGCAACAGAATGTTATTTATTATTCCCGTTAAATTGAAAATCCATTTAATGCAAGACCAATTGGGTTAGGTTCTTAACTCAACAAGTTAACTTCCAGAAGTGGAACCAACCCATTTGGTCTTGTAGTTCATGAGATATGATCATTACAAAACGACTTAACAGCAGGTCTCACAACTCAGATTTGCACTTCAGTTTTGTAAAATCATAAAGATTAACTTTTACTCGTCCAAAAATTACAAACTTAGACTTTATAGAAACTAGACTCATTATAGTACCCTGTAGTGTTTACAACCTCAACCAATTTCCACATTAACAATTAGTTACAGTTGTCTAAACATAACTTACAATCTGTCCAGTACCAGTTTTGACCTTTAATCACATTTAAATCATTTAACTAATCAAAACACCTCCAAATTAGGCGTGGTTGGACCTTCTGAAAACTAGACTCAGAGTACTACCTTGTAGACTCATAATTAGCTCATTTTGCTTTTATATTCAACAAGTTACACATCGTTCAAGTTTAACAATCACTGCTGTCAAAACTCAGCAAGCATAAACAATCATCTAACATGCATCCTAAGCATACGACATAACTCAATACATGTAATACACATAATTAATCATAGAAATCAGTAGCAACCTCTAGGGTTTACAAACAATCAATGATTCAATGATCTTTCACCATTCAAAACCACATATGATCATCAATATCAATCACTAACACATAATCAATCATCCTCTAGCAATAATCAATCATAAAACACTTAATACATGATATTCAATAGTTAGGGTTTCATGTTTATACCTTAAAAACGCAGAAATAACCAAGGGAAACGTGAGAGGTGCTTAGAAACGAGTGTGGGATGCTCCGATTATGAAGAACAAGATCAAACGGGTGTGATATGGGTGTGGGTGTTGGCTGCCGTCGCAAAGAGAGGGGAGGGGGGTCCGATCGGGTTGTGTGGGGAGAGGGAAAGAGTTAGGGTTTGTTAATATTAATTAATAATAATATATTACACATAGGTCCCTCAACTTTTAAATGTTACTTTTCTAGCTTAATTTAAGTTGTTTGCATCTTGAGTTAACGTTCCATACAGTGTTATCACATAACACGTAAGTCTAACACATAATTATCACATAATTATTGTTTTGATGTTTTTCTTTTATTCACCAATGGTTTGCGTCAACTCGTTTGCGTTTCGGTGCAATCCCGAAAGACTACATGTAGTAATTGTCAAGCGTCATTTAAACCCTAGTTTAAATGTAATGAGATATGCGTTATAGATCAAGTGATCTTAAGTTTGAATTGACGAAGTTTGAGTTAACGGAGTTAACCTGAAATTGACGAGTGTCACAAATAAGCCTCTTACTTAATCATAAACCACAGATGAAAACAAAATCCAAACCAAAATCCATAGTCAACAAAAGTTCATCATTAGTCTAGGCGATCTAAGGGTTTAGCCAACAACCATACTCAAGAACAAAAGAAAATTACTTGGTTCAAATAATGAATTCATAATGATAATAATTAATTCAAACCAAGAATAATGATATTTGGGTGAGTAGGTGTCGAACCCGAACGTTCTCTGCTCGAACCCAGATGTTCTTCTCTCCTTGCGACTGACGAAACCCTCTGTTGCCTATTCTTCTTTGTGCGTAGGGTTCTGTTCTAAATCAGCCGACCTCATCATTTATATGTTGGAATGGAGTCGGTTAAATGCTTATTCACATGGGCCTTTGTAGTATTTTTTTCTAGAACCTCAAAATAATTCATATGGACCTTTTAATTTCATATGCCACTCGATTTGTCTTTCTTTCTTTTCTTTCTTCACGTGGCCCACAAATATACACTGCGTATAATAATTCATGATTTAAAATTAAATATGTTTTCACCATAACGTAAGATATAGTTATTTTATAGGAAACATGGTCTTTAAACTGTGTAACATTTAATTAATTCAATTAATAATTTGTAATATTAACTTGGAGTAAAAAAAAACATGATTAATAACAAATAAATGAAGGTTAATAGGGTTGGTGTTAAGTTTAGTAAAAGTACCCAATTTTTAGCTCATTATCTCTTAGGATCATAAAAACACACATATGAACCAATTAAGAATAATATACAATAAAAGTCTGACTCAAAAGTACTCAAAGTGTAGGAAATCCTTATATAATAATATGTATATTTTAGACCGCATTATCTATATTACAAAATTTTCTTTAAGGATCATCACTGTTCAATTAAATTATAATAGTTAAAGAACTACGTTAGATGAACATTAAAACAACTTTACCTAACAATTGGCTTACATATTTATATGTTTATAAAACAAACCTAAAAGTTATAAACAGAAGGTTAAAGAACATTTAGTCTTTAAGTCAATAAAATCCATATATGGGTTAATTGAATGATCAAAATATGATGAAATATTTATACAATTATTTTCATCAAAAACCAAGTGGATTAATGTACCTACCTCAAGATGAGTGGGAAAAATTAAAAACAAACTCGTCCTTATAAAGATGATATTCTTCTGACAAGTTTATGTTACATAAGTCAAAGCATTGTTTGTACATACTTTGATATGATATATCTCAGAGATATCCCTTACGCAATAGATATCAAAACATTCTGAGATATACCCAAAGGGACGTTAGTTTCGTTCTATAAGTTTCACCTTAAATGGGTCCTTACACATGTAACAAACAATATTTCTCTATTTAGAGGATAACAGAATCATTGAGATTATTACCTTATGCTTCATTATGTAGAAGCCTTATGTAGGTTCAACTATATACTCGTTCAGATATTACTCAAAGTTACAACACACTAGATATGTCTAGATGAATGTGAAGCATCTAAAAGAGTATTAAAATATCTTTAAAAAAAACGAAAGACTATAATTTAAAAAAAGAAGTGAGAATTTAAATTGGTAGATTACTCAAAACTTTGTCATATTCAGAGATAAGAAAATGTAATTTTCGAGATATATTCTTTTGTCAGTAGATAAATCTATCTCATGGAGGAGTCATAATGAACTGATAACAACAACCTAAGTCATAACGACATAATATGTTGATTAATTACAACGCTGTTGTCAACAAATGTTGTTGTTGTTGAATATTTATTAGTGGACTCATAAGTTTTATAAAACTCCATATAAATTATATATTGAAGACTAATTGTGATAAAGTCAGCTACCATGTTTTCTCAAATAGTAACAGTTTGAGAGGTGTTGCATTAAATTTTGATGTGACATTAATTATCCGTTTATGAACGAATTAAGGAATCTAATTTTTCATATCTAATACATTCATGATATGTTTGACAATCCTATAACTAAAGGTCTATTACCCATAAGTATTATGAAAGCGCTTATAATCATGAGGGGTTTATTGATGACCACGTACAACTGCATATCGTACTATGAATGATTAACTATTAATTTTCCTCATTAGTTTTGATTTTATATGTCTCTTAATATGTTCTGTATGCATAATGACATATAGACAAATTATTATACAAATCAAACGTTTGTATAATTAACTAATAAAGGGTTTCCCCTTGGGTGTATATATATAGAGAAAATAATAACATCATAACCTAACCACACACATATAACAATTTTGTGTGCATCATCTCTTCTAAACCGGGTTCCTCTCCAGCCTTAACATCATCCTTAACTATACATCTAAAATGGGAACTAGATCAAGATGACAAACATGTCGACTACATCATACTCTGCTGCGATTAATATTCTCCATGCTGTAACAGGTTCATATGTTTATTATTATTCATGTTTTCTATTGCCTACATGAATAACTGATCAACACTAGAGACATGAAAGAATAATTCCCTAATTCTAAAATCCGTCTCCCACCTCCGTAACCACAATATACAAATAAGACATGAGCCATGATTTTGGTATAACAATTCGTTATACGACAATTATTTTAATTGTGCTTATCTCTGGATTAGAGCACACTAACAACGTGAAATTAAGCATCAGCCGACTATAACTCTAGATAGTGACGTTCTTCATTTATTGCCCTTTGAGGCCCTCTTTAATGTCCATAACGGCGATTTAAATGGAGTAATGCTTAGCGGCTCATCACAAAAGACACAAGATAGGGGTTACAGGGAGTGGCTTGACGATCATATCATAAAGGATGCAAATGCGAAGTCATTATCTTTGATATGTATAAATTGGACGAGCGTGAGATGAACGTCGGCAATCTTTAGCCTTGTATTTGATTATAAAACCATGTCTCATGCACATCAGGTACCCGATTAGTCATTACTAGTCAAGTGTCTAATCCTCCTAGTATATTATTAGTTACATGTTGAGATATACAATGTGTTGTATTAATTTTAATAAATTTATTACCACATGAAGTTATCAAATATAAAAAAAACATATTTAAAATCATATTATAATTCGATCACTTAGGGGGTGTTTGGTAGAGGGATTTGATTGGGGAGAAATGGAATTAGAAATATTTCTTTTGTTTGTTTTCCACTTTTCATTTCTATTTCTCTTTCTATTTCTCTGAAACTAGAGAATTCCATTTCTCTTTAAAACAAAGAGAAATCCATTTCTCAGCAGCCTCCTCATAGCATGTCACCACCCCGTCTCCGGCCACCACCCCGTCTCCGGCCACCACCTCGTCTCCAAGTCTGCAACCGCCACCTCGTCTCCAAGTTTGCGACCACCACCCCGTCTCCGCCGTTCGCAGTGGTGAACACAGAGATGGTAACCGGTTGTAGGTTGCAGGTGGTACGGGTGAACGGAGATTAGGGTTTCAAGTGGTGGTTCGTGGTAGGTTAGGGTTTTCAGATGGTCGGGTGATTGTGGTCGCAGGTGGGTGACAGTGGTGGTGGAAATCGGCGGTGGTCGCAGGTGGCTTCTGATTATCATCATCATCATCGCCACCACAACCACCACCACAAAATCTCCAAAGAGGCAGTGATGACAGATCTGAGCCTCCTTTTTCTATATCTTATGTTCCAAAAATTTGAATCTTTTTAATTTCTTGTGTACTGTGGTTGAAGAAGGGGATTTGGTGGCGGCAGCCGGTGGTGGTGGGCTGTGGTTGAAGAAAGGGCTGTGGTGGTGGGGCTGTGGTGGTGGTGCTGGTGGTGGTGGGGCTGTGGTGGTGGGGCTGCGGTGGTGACTGGTGTCAGGTTGGATGGAGGTGGGGTTGGGTATGGTAGAGTTCTCTGTTTATTTTCTCGTGTACCAAACAAGAGAAATGATTCTCATTCTCCATACCAATTCTCTTTCTCTACAATTCCATTTCCATTTCTATTTTCTCTCCTTTTCCATTCTCTGTACCAAACACCCCCTTAGTCGTTAAAAAACAATAATAAATATAAAATATCAACAAGTATTCATATGATAAACAGATATATATGTCTCAGGTAACCGATCATGTATCAACATATACCAAACTCGTGTCATACCAACGAATTTTTTTAAAATTAGCCTGACCTCCATTCTATAAAATACATGTCCCAAACGTTGAGTTTTAGGTTACATCTAGTTTCGTTAGTCATTCATACGTAGAAATAAACTTATTTACATGTATGCAATCATGTCGAGTTTAATCATGGAACAATGTTGGTTGGAGCTTGAGTATCGAAGTAAGCTCTTAAATTCTCACTTATCTCTGTCATTAATGTCTATCTTCCAACATCTACCAGCTATTTTTTATATATAAGAAACGTGAATTAAATGCCATATAGAAAGCATTAAAAATTTAAACCAATTATAGTAGTGGTACAACTTTGCTACATCACAAGTCAGACTATCAACCTCATTTGCTAGCCTAAAATAGAATAAAAGCATACAACTTGACTCAATATAGGTGAAAGATGAAAACATAAATAAAGACCAAGAGAGAGAAACATGATTGCATGTTTTAGAGGCTTCATCGTAGTGCCACTTATACACACTTGTAATACTATGATGCCACGCATTCATCTACAATCACCAAGACTTATCTTTTAGTCACATGTTCTCACGTCATTCATAGACTAAACCCTTGTATATATACACTTGGTTTTGCCATTTGTACAAACCATCCC
This sequence comes from Bidens hawaiensis, assembly GCF_021521415.1. Lineage (NCBI taxonomy): Eukaryota > Viridiplantae > Streptophyta > Magnoliopsida > Asterales > Asteraceae > Bidens > Bidens hawaiensis. Next base: position 82,187 of record NW_027505892.1, on the reverse strand, counting down.
TTTCAAACTGTAACACTCAAAAAGAGACCATGGATGGTGGTTCTGAACATAGTCAAAACATGTTCCAGTCTGCCCACCAATTGTCCCTTAAATCCAAAATGAAATCTTTTAAAAATATTACCATCCCACCTCGTATGATTATTGCTCGTAGAGTTACTTCTTTGTCCTCTGAACCATCCATGCACATGCATAGCCATCTGAACCACCAGCAGCACCACCACCACCTCCATAATAATAATAACGCGCATCATCATCCGAGGGTTATTACTGGAGACGACCTATTCGAGAAATTTCTGCCTAATGCTGCTGCTGAAGATGACTCTAATCCCTATGCGTCCGACGAGTTTCGGATGTATGAATTCAAGGTCCGGAAGTGTACTCGAAGCCGATCGCATGACTGGACCGAGTGCCCATTCGCTCACCCGGGTGAAAAAGCTCGTAGGAGGTGTCCACGTCGGTTTATTTATTCGGGTGATTTGTGTCCAGATTTTCGTGAGGGATATTGTTTTCGTGGAGACCATTGTGAGTTTGCTCATGGTGTGTTTGAGCATTGGCTTCACCCGTCCCGTTATCGCACTCAAGCGTGCAAAGACGGGACGACTTGTCAACGTAAGATCTGTTTTTTTGCGCATACTCCTGCCCAGCTTCGGTCGCATCTTAACAACACCGGTGGTATTGGTGGTTCTTGTGGCCGCCATCGCGGTATCCCTCACCCGGTCACTCCCTCGCCTACTTCTATTCTTGATACACGTAATATGATGTCACCTCCCTTCTCCCCGGTGCAATCAGGCGGTGGGTTTTCTCCAGTTTCATGTGTTTCTAGCAGGCTATCTCGGACGGAACCAGCTGGTAACGGTGGCTACAATGAACTCGTGCACAACATGCAAGCCATGAACCTGAATGCAGGTGAGCAAGCTCCGAATGTGAACCCTGCCCTGATTGATTCTTTCGCAGCATGCAACGATCAACAGCAGTTAATGTTTTCTCCATCAACCAGCTCGTCTGCTTCCGCATCAGGATCAGGTCTGGTTCGTCCCAAAGACGGTAGTTACACCGCCACGTATAATGAAGACATGTTTGGGAATGATGGTGCAATGGCTCGTCTAGATTTTGAATGGGTGAATGATCTTCTCATCTAGAATTAAGAAGAAGAATTTAAGGAACATGAGGAATAAGAAGATGAATAATGCCTATAGGCAGTTTTTAAGAATATAATATGCTGAAAGGGCAAATGATAGTTTGTAAGACGGTCTGTTTTAAAGAGTATAGCGGGATCAAGGTGTAATTAGTAAAATCTATAATAGTCCAAGTTTTCCCGCTTGAAACTCTCGTATTAAACCTCAAACCTTTTAACAAATTTATAATAATAATAATAAAATAATAGTTACTATTCTTAAAATTTATACTTTAAAAACAATTAATTTAATATTTACTTTCTACTTATTTCAAAAATTTAATATTTTGAATATCTTTTACTTTAAAATAGTTTTAAAAATTATTGTATAACGACTAACAATAGTGTTTAACGGGTTTATTGTTTATTGTATACCGATTATTTATTAAATATTGTATTTTCAAGAACTACTCGTGTGGTACACGGGTCTCAAACTAGTGAATATATGTAAACGGAACATTTAAAAGCTCTCTGTTTGCTCCTTATTGTTTTCCCAAGTCACCAGATTGTCTTATTTGTAAATGGATGTTTCTCATGCATTTGACCCGAATTCATGGGTATAAGTCTAACCTAACCTAGATAGCCCTTAAACGGGTTATAATATTTCATTAAATTGAAATTTAATCTTATCAAGTATTAGATATGAAAATCACATTAAATAGAAATTTAGTAAAGTTAATATCCGATTTTTTTAACAAATATATTATTTAAAATCAAGAAAACAATTTTATAGTAAAAAAATAAGCAGGTAATGTGTTTTAACAAACCCATATATCTTTTAAAACGTGTTATAACATCTTATTTATTCGTGAAACTCTTTTATCATCAAACTCTAACTATTATTAACTTCCTTACAGTAAATAAAATTAAAATCAAAAATATATTTAAATAAAAAAAATGAATAATGTAAAACAATTCCCCATAATATGGGACAATAACTAGTTATGATGAATAAATGATTATATTCTCTTCGGTAAATTTTGAAATTATAAATTTATCTTACTAAACAAAGGTGTCATAGTAAATATATAAAATTAAGAAAACAAAGATATTATGAATTTGCTAAAAATCAACCTCGTAAATATTGAGTTTTCTACCAAAATAGTGTACTTAGGAAAAATATTTACTAATTTAGTGTAATTTTAAAACTATTTACTAAATTGGGTTTTTTCTTATTTTTTTTCTCTCATATTTTAATTGGATAACAATTGTAATTTTTTTTTGAACGACCAACAAAACCTTATATTAACAAATTAGCAAGGAGCTAAACCACCTAATACATCCACCAAAACAACATATACATACATAAATCTCTTATGCCTCGCCACCCACTTCAAACATAAACAATCCCCCAATTACAATCGAAATCTACTCCAATCCTCCCACGGCAAGCCTCTTCTTTTGGACCTATTCCTGATCCAAAGAAAGCCTAGAGGTTTAACCTCTTCAATCAGGCTACGCGGATGAACCTGGCCACCTTTTTTAACCACATCGTTTCTCTTTTTCCAAATACACCATATAGTAACTAAACATACAGCGTGAAAAGCTTTAGCTTTATCGGTAGGAAACGACGCATACCTATGCAACTCCACCAAATCTCTGACACTAAATGCATAAATCGAAGGAACCTTGCACCATTGAGAGATTAAACACCACACAGCTTGCGAAAAGTCACATGAAATAAAAACATGGTCCACCGTCTCCATCCCTTTCCCACAAATAGGACAATCAAGTGAACTTACCAGAATGTTTCTCTTAGCCAAAGCTTCCATAGTCGGCAATCTGATAAAAACGGCTCTCCAAGCCACGAAACCCACTTTCTTCGGGAGCCAATTGTTCCACACAAAAACATTGTTTGGCCTGGATAACGACATCTCCAATAGTAAACCTTTCAAGCTTCTAACAGAAAACTCTCCTGAATGATCACCACACCAGATGCCCTTGTCCTTTACGGGTCTAATTATCACATGTTTACAAATAGATAATAAACCTCTAAATTCCTTCAAATATGCCAGACTTGTAGGATCTCTTTGCAAATCCCATCTTCCACATATTACCCCATCAATCATGTATAAACGATTAGCTACGACACACCATTTCAACTTTTCAATTGAAAACAGATTCGGGAACCAGTTACACAACGGGCAGTCGTCCACCCGAATGTCCAACCAAAACCAAGTGCTTTCCCCATTTTTAACATCTGTTCTGAAAAGCTTGTTCAACATAACACCATCCGAGTTTAAATCCATAGAGATTTTACCAATTTGTCGCCACGGGCCAGCACAAGACAATTTATTTGGGATATAAGACAAAGGTTTAGCAGAATGATGAAAAGACCATATTACGTTCCACAATAGTTTTCCTTTCTCAATCTTAAACCACCGCCACCACCACTTAGTTAACAGTGACACATTTATATCCCTCAAAAAACCCAACCCAAGTCCGCCATATTGCACCGGAGCCGACACCTTCTCCCAAGCTACCCAATTCAGTTTTTCTTTCCCCTCCGAACCCCCCCCCCCCCCCCCAAAAAAAATATCCTTCATAGACGATCTAACTTTTCGATTACCCCCGTCGGAGCCTTAAAAAGTGAGAAATAATACGTGGGTAGAGAATTAAGGACTGATTTCAAAATCGTTATACGTCCCCCAATAGACAAAGTCTTTGCTTTCCACCTTGACAGTCTTTTTCTAAACAGTTCCACCACTGGATCCCACGATTAAATTAGGTTCATGTTCGCTCCAATTTGTAAACCAAGGTGTTGAAAAGGAACCGATCCCACCTTGCATCTCAACAAGGCAGTCATCCCCTCCTTTTCTGTGTCATTCACCTTGGTGCCAAAAACTCTACATTTTGACAAATTAATTTTTAAACCCGACACCAAATAAAAACATCTCAGGATCCTTTGAAGGCTCAACGCGTTCTGATGGCTCCACTCACCGATAAAAACCACGTCTGCGTATAGCAGATGTGACAACACCGGCCCCGCAGACCCACACTTTAAACCAGAGAAAACCCCTTTTTCTACTGTTGCTTTTACCATCCCTGTTAATCCTTCCATGGCAATAACGAATAAAAATGGAGATATCGGGTCTCCTTGTCTGAGGCCCCGAAAACATTGAAATACCCGGGTAGGTGACCCGTTCACCAATACTAAAGCCCGGCAAGCCCTTAGAGTAGCCGAGGCCCATCTTCGCCATCTCAAAGGAAACGCCATTTGTTCTAAAATCGAGTCTAAATAATTCCAATTTAGCAAGTCATATGCCTTTTCCAAATCCACCTTAAAAAACACTCCCCTCTTTTTATTCCTGTTTAGCCAAGAAAATACCTCGTTCATAATCAAAGGACCATTCAACATACTACGGTTTGCAAGAAAAGCCGACTGCTCTTTAGAAATTAGCCCACCAATTGTAATATACAAGTAATATTAACAGTGTAAAGCAATTACCATCACAAATAATATTTATAAAACATGAACGTCAAAATCAAAATAGTATATATATATATAGGAACAGGATCATGAGAGAACTTTCTTGAAATTGAGAAATTTGAGAACCATTTTTGATCACAAAAAACTCAAAAATAAAAAAAAATCATAAAATAAAAAAAAACAAAAAAATGAATAAAGTAAAAAAACCAAAATTCTTATTTTAACATCCCTGTTTCATTAAAAAAAAAAAAAACTCGGTTTAGCAAATTATATACACATATGTATAATATATACATATATGTACATTTACATGATTTTTTTATACACATGTGTATAATTTAAGATAAATGATATTGTACATATATGTATATTACGTAACTAAAGATTAAATAAAATTATACATATGTGTATAATACAACGTTTTTTTTATTATTTTAATTTATTTTTATTTTTTTAATGAAACCGGACAGAAATATAAGAATTTTGGATTTTTAACTTTTTAAAATTTTTTGTTATTTTTTGTTTTATGATTTTTTAAATATTTTTAAAGGTGTTTTTAGTGGTCCAAAATGGTTCTCAAAGTTCTTAATTTGCAAATGGTTCTCTTAGGAACCTTACCTTGTATATATATATATATAGGGGTGAGATCTAGAGAGAACTAGTAAATAATTATTTTTAACTATTGCTAAAATATTATTTTGTGATTTTATTTCTTTCCTCCTTCTAATAAGATGATATTGTTAAAAAAACGTTGATGTAATGCATATGTGCATTAATGTGTATTGTATATATAAAATAGTGTTTTATTGCATATAATTCAACACAAATACATTATATAATACACACTATTGAATATATGCAAATACGACACTAATATTGTATGCAAAACACATTATTGCATATATGTAAATACAACACTAATGCACATATGCACTATATCGATTTTTTTATATTATTTTTGTACATAATATAACACTATTGCAAATATACAATACAAACAACTATATATATGCTATTCAACACCATTTTAAATATCAAAATGCACACTATTGCATATATGCATTATAAAAAAGTCGATGTATTGCATATACAACGTTAATTTTTTTTATTTTTTTATATATTTTTTTGTGGTGAAGAATAATAACACATAAGAAGGATGAAAAAAAATTTAAAAATATTTTTTTTAATTAAATTAAAAATACTTTATTATTAGGTCTCTAGTTCTATCCATAAAATGGAGTTCTCTCATGCTCCTCTCCCTATATATATATATATATATATATATATATATATATATATATATAGAAAATGGTTCAAATAAGAATAATGGGTTTCCTAAAAATGGTAAGAACCAATAGATTTTTGACATTTGGCATTACAAATTATGGTGAAAGAACAATTTTAGTAAACTATGTCGGTTATAATGGTGAAACAGTAATTCCAGAAAACTATGTCGGTTATTGGAAATTTTAAATTTCAACCATTAATTAACATGATCCAATGAATATGATTTATTCCTAGTCTTCATAGGAAACTATTTGTTTTTAGAATAACCCTCCCCTATATATATATATATATATATATATATATAATACATATAAACGAAAATATAAAAATCCTACGTGTCGTGATGTGGTCGCTCCCCCTTTTTTAGAGTAACCAGATTTACTTGATTTTTAAATGAAGGTTTCTCATGCATTTGACCCAAATTTACGGGTATGGGTCTTATCAAACCAAAATATTTCTTAAACGGGTTATACCATCTAATTAACTTAAAAACTAATCTCACCAAAAATTTGATACAAAAATCTTATAAAGTAGGAGTATACTAAACTTAATATCCGATTTATTTAAAAAAAGATATATGTTATTTATAATTAAAAAACCAATTTTATAGTAAAAAAATAAACGGGCCTTGGGTCTCATCAAACTCATATATCTTTTAAACCAGGTTATAGCATTTCATTGATTTATGAAACAATTTAATATCAAACCTATATTATTAACTTTCATACAATAAAAAATATAAAAATTCAAAAAATAGATAAATATTAAAAACAAATAATATAAAATGACCCCTCTAATACGGGGATAAAAACTAATATGGTTTATTGTCGTCGGATAGCAAAAATGTATAATTATTCCATCGGATTCTAGATACATATGATGTTAATATTTTTTGTGAAATAATCACCTAATAAAAACTTAATATTTACTAAACATAAACGTTGAATACAAAAAAGAAAAAAGAAAAGTTGTATGGTCGAGATGTGTAATTATATCTTGTTGAAGATACTGATCACATAAATAACCTATATTCAACGTTGCTGGGTCGTCAAAATAAATAATTATATTTCAAAAAGTTTACCCATTCTGGTACGTGTGAACACCATTTAGTTTATGATACCAAAATCTACCTTTTTCTTCTGTTTATAAGATTATGTGTGGTGGGGGAGTTATAAAATAGGACGTTTTGTGCTATATGGTGTTAAGTCAGTAAAGAATGAGTTTTTATTTTAGTGATTTAGTGATGTTGTAGCCCATATATATATATATATATTATATGTATATATATCACACGCATTTAAATATAAAAATAATAAAAGAAAACGCTGAAAGGCGACAAATACCCCCCCCCCCAAAAAAAGAATCGCCCCTAATAGATTCGCCCATATCTCCCCTCAAATTCGCCCCACTACGAATAGTCTAATAAAAATTATATCAGAAGATTCACAAAACTTTTTAATATAACTGTGCATTTAAAGTTTTCAACAAACACTACAAGAAACTTCAGTTATAGCGGCGATAAATGCCGCCGCTAAAGAGCAAAAAGTCGCCGCTATTACTTTTAACAGCGACATGTCTCCGCTAGTTCTTTGCCGCTGATACCAAAATCCTCGCCGCTATTGCCAAACCCGTCGCCGCTAATGGCTACGTCGGAGATTTCACTGGAAAACTTTTTGATGACGGATTAGCAATTTTTTTGAGCAAACACGACACGATTTACTTGAACGAGAGCTTTAACTTGAAAACAAACCCATATAGCTTTTAAAACATATTATAACATCTTATTTATTCATGAAACTCTTTCATCATCAACCCTTAACAATTATTAACTTCCTTACAGTAAATAAAATTAAAATATAAAATATATTTAAATAAAAAATGAATAATATAAAACAATTCTTCATAATATAAGAATAAAAACTAGTTAAGATGAATAAATGATTATATTCTCTTCGATAAATTTTGAAATTATAAATTTATCTTACTAAACAAAGGTGTCATAGTAAATATATAAAATTAAGAAAACAAAGATATTATGAATTTGCTAAAATTCAACCATGCAAATATTGAGTTTTCTATCATTATTAAAATAGTGTACTTAGAAAAAATATTTACTAATTTAGTGTAATTTTAAAACTATTTACTAAATTGGGTTTTTTCTGAACTTTTTTTTTCTCTCATATTTTAATTGGGTAACAATTGTAATATATAGGTAATATTAATAGTTGGAAAGCAATTACCAACACAGATAATATTTATAAAACATGAACGTCAAATACAATATATATATATATATATATATATATATATATATATATATATATATATGGGTGGAATCTAAAGAAAACTATTAAAGAATTATTTTTAACTATTTTAAAAAAATTATTTTGTGATTTAAAAAAAACGTTGATGTAATGCGTATGTGCATTAATGTGTATTGTATATATATAATAGTGTTTTATTGCATATAAGTCAACACAAATACATTATATAATACACACTATTGAATATATGCAAATACGACACTAATAATTGTATGCAAAACACACTATTGCATATATGTAATACAACATTAATGCACATATGCACTATATCGAAATTTTATTTATTTTTGTATATGATATAACACTATTGCAAATATACAATACAAACAACTATATCTATGCTATTAAACACTATTTCAAATATCAAAATGCACACTATTGCACATATGCATTATAAAAAAAGTCGATGTATTTCATATATGCATTACAACGTTAATTTTTTTTAATTTTTTTTATTTTTATATTTTTTTTGTGAAGAATAACAACATATAAGAAGGATGAGAGAAAAAAAATTAAAAAATATTTTTTAATTAAAGTAAAAATACTTTATTATTAGTTCTCTAGTTCTCTCCATAAAATGGAGTTCTCTCATTATCCTCTCCATATAATATATATATATATATATATATATATAGAAAATGGTTCAAATAAGAATAATGAGTTTCCTAAAAATTGTAAAAAACTAATAGATTTTTGACATTTGGCATTACAAATTATGGTGAAAGAACAATTTTAGTAAACTATGTCGGTTATAATGGTGAAACAGTAATTCTTGAAAACTATGTCGGTTATTGGAAATTTTAAATCTTAACAATTGATTAACATGATCCAATGAATATAATTTATTCTTAGTTTTTATAGGAAACTACCTGTTTTTAGGATAACCCTCCCATATATATATATATATATATAGGGAGAGGATCATGAGAGAATTCCATTTTATGGAGAGAACTAGAGAACTAATAATGAAGTATTTTTAATTTTATTAAAAAAAATATTTTTAATTTTTTTTTCATCCTTCTTATATGTTGTTATTTCTTCACCACAAAAAAAGATAAAAATAAAAAAAATAAAAAATAATAAAAAAAATTAACGAGTAATGCATATATGCAATACACCGACTTTTTTATAATGCATATATACAATAGTGTGCATTTTGATATTTGAAATAATGTTGAATATCATATATATAGTTGTTTGTATTGTTTATTTGCAATAGTGTTATATTATATACAAAAATTAAAAAAAATCGATATAGTGCATATGTGCATTAGTGTTGTATTACATATATGCGATAATGTGTTTTTGCATACAATTATTAGTGTCGTATTTGCATATATTCAATAGTGTGTATTGGATAATGCAATTGTGTTTTATTATATGCAATAAAACACTATTGTATATAGACAATAGGCATTACTGCACATATGCACTACAGTACTACACCGACAAGTGTTTTTTTTAGTATCAATATCATCTTATTAGAATGAGGAAAGAAAAAAAATCAAAAAATATTTTTTTTAAAATAGTTAAAAATAATTTTTTACTAGTTCTCTAGTTCTCTCTTTAAGAGGAGTTCTCTCTAGATCCCACCCCTATATATATATAAACGAAAATATAAAAATCTTACGTGTCGTGATGTGGTATCTCCCCCTATTTTTGGAGTAACCATATTTGTTTGATTTTTAAATGGAGGTTTCTTATGCATTTGACCCAAACTCACGGGTATGGGTCTTATAAAACCCAAATATTTCTTAAACGGGTTATACCATCTCATTAAATTAAAAACTAATCTCACCAAAAATTTGATACAATAATCTTATAAAAGTAGGAGTATACTAAAAGTTAATATCTGATTTATTTAAAAAAAGATATATGTTATTTATAATTAAAAACCCAATTTTATAGTAAAAAAATAAACGGGTCTTGTGTCTCATCAAACTCATATATCTTTTAAACCGGGTTATAACATTTCATTTATTTATAAAAACAATTTAATATCAAACCATAAGTATATTATTAATTTTTATACAATAAAAAAATATAAAAATTCAAAAAATAGATAAATATTAAAAACAAATAATATAAAACGACACCATAATACAAGGATAAAAACTAGTATATATATATATATATATATATATATATATATATATATATATGGTTTATTGTCGTCGGATAGGGAAAATGTATAATTATTCCATCGGATTCTAGATACATATGATGTTAATATATTTTGTAAAATAATCACCTAATAAAAACTTAATATTTACTAAACATAAACGTTGAATACAAAAAGGAAAAAAAAAAGTTGTATGGTCGAGATGTGTAATTATATCTTGTTGAAGATACTGATCACATAAATAACCTATATTTAACGTTGCTGGCTCGTCGAAGTATATAATTATATTTCAAAAAGTTTACCCATTCTGGTACGTGTGAACACCATTCAATTTATGATACCAAAAACTACCTTTTTCTCATATCTGTCTATAAGACTATGTGTATTGGGGGTTATAAAATAGGGCGTTTTATGTTATATGGTGCTAAGTTCGTAAAGAGTGAGTTTTATTTTAATGATTTAGTGATGTTGTAGCCCATATATATATTATATGTATATATATATTATATGTATATATATCACACACATATTTAAATATAAAAATAATAAAAGAAAACGCTGAAAGACGACAATATCCCCCCCACCCCACCAAAAAAAAAGAATCGCCCCAAACAAAATCGCCCATATCTCCCCCTCAAATTCGCCCACTACGAATAGTCTACTAAAAGTTATATCACAATGTTCACAAAACTTTTTAATATCTGTGCATTTAAAGTTTTCAACAAACACTACAAGAAATTTCAGTTATAGCGGCGATAAATGTCGCCGCTGAAGAGCTAAAAGTCGCCGCTATTACTTTTAACAGCGACATGTCTCCGCTAGTTCTTCGCCGCTGATACCAAAATCCTTGCCGCTATTGACAAACCCGTCGCCGCTAATGGCTACAACGGAGATTTCACCGGAAAACTTTTTGATGACGGATTAGCAATTTTTTTGTGCAAACACTACACGATTAACTTGAACGAGAGCTTTAACTTGGAAATGAAACAAGAACACGTTTTATTTCTCATTAAAATGGATAAAAAAAATATACAAATTTTCAAGAAACATGAGATGTACAAGTCGTCGGAGCTCTAGCTAAACAAATGCTACATAACTTATACATAATATTACAAAAGATATGAACTAGTTGTGGTGGCCGGATGTAACACCCGCCAAAATTCCGATATGAAAATGTCTAACTTTTAAAAATCAAAGGGACACAAGTTAATAACTGACATAAAAAGTGAGAGTAAATATACGCTACAAATAAGTTATTTTTAGTTGCTATTCGAATATTGTAACTAGAGCTAATAACAAAAGACCTAACTATTAACATGTGAGACGTGTAACCGAATGTTTATATATATATATATATATATATGAAAAGTAACTTAAAAATAAAAAGGAAAAAAAAAATAAAAACATAAACAAGGATGGCGTAACACCAAGCCACCAAATATAATAGAACTAAGTCTTTTTGTTGCTTGCATCAGACGCCATATGGCCAAGAACTAAGTCTTTTTGTTGCTTGCATCAGACGCCATATGGCCAATCTAATAGTGACCATGACTGTACCTTTCAACCTAATTTAATGGTAACTAGAATATTTCCCGTCGCGCTTTGCGGCGGGAGCACATTTTGTTAACAACACTTATGTCGGGAGCACATTTTGTTAACAACACTTATGTCAGATTTATGCCAGGTATATCAATAGTTGGAAACTGAATTTCGCAAGTCCATAAGACTAAGGGGTGTGGGGGGCTTTAGTGGAGGCTCTAGTGGGGGCTTTAAGAGCCAAAAACCAATAATATTATGAAGTGTGGCAGAGAGAGAAACTGGATAAGGGGGGTGTTGGAGCCCTTGGTGGAGCCCCTGGCCCCTGGTGTGGAGGGGCTCCAGCGAAATTTTTTTTTATTATTTTATAAATATATTCAAACAACGTATTAATAAAAAAACTCATAAATTATTAAAAAAACACATTAATATCTAAAAATAAAAAAAAATTAAAGTACTAAAAAGAAACATTCTTCTTATTCTTCGGCTTGGTCTTCTTCGATCAACCTCTTTCGGATACGTTCCTTTTGCTTTTCCATTAGCATTTGATCGACCGGATTTAGGTTACTGAAGTCTCTAGTAAGAAAATCCAAATCTCTCATTCGACTTTTTTCCTTTTTGTCATAAGAGACCACCTCCATGGTTTTGTTGAATTTATTGAGGGATTCAACAAGATTGGTGATGTTTACGGCTTCCCCCTCAGCCGGTTTTTTCCCCTTGGCATCCCTTCCCAATGGCCGCCTCCTCGGTGGTGAAGACGTTTCCTCCTCCGCAATGTTTAGGTCGAATCTAATGCGGCAATCCGACCCGGTTGAAGTGCTATACGCTCCAGATGAACTAGTTTTAGTCCGTTTCGGCCCTACTTCCGCATCAAAGTCCGACGCCACCAGCTCAACCCACATGGAACACCTTTTCAACCTGTCCCACAACTTTAAATCGTCCCACGTCTTCACCATCCCATACCTCCGCAAACACTCCTGCTTCCACTCTTCGACCGTGAAATTGTAAACCGCCAAATCATCACTGCCACTTGGTCTCATACGACCGCTGTTCCTGTTGAAAAGATTAGTAAACAAGCCGACAAATTTTCTGATTTCGGACCACCGACCCGAAATCATATCGGGGTTCCGCTCTGTACTCCCAACGAGCATATAGAACGTCTCCCTAACCTTTGTCCAAAAAATCTTTCTCTGTTGGTAGTCGGCTGCACAATGAATAAATAAATTAGATTTCCATTTAACATTTTATTTAACTTTTTTATTAAAAATCTTTTTTAAAAACGTTAAAACAATTACCGCAACGCCGATCCTCAGAAATGACTATCCAAGCCCGACACAAGGCTTCCTTCTCATCCGATGACCACGGAGTGGCTTTCCGTTTCGTCCTCGGAGTCGAAACCGGTCCCGACCTGTCCGTTGCAACTGGTTTTTTCCGGTGGACGCGTCTTTTTGGTCCCGTAGCTTCACCGTGTGATTCTTGTGTCTCCGGAACAACAAAGTTAGGAGACGGTTGTGTGTTAGATGGTTGAAAGCCGGATGATTCTTGCGGCTCCGAATTAAACATCGGTTGGTGCGGTGACGACCATAAATCGTCATCAAGATAATCTGAATCAAGGTTTGGGAACCAATTTCCTGCCATTTTTTTAAAAAAAAGTTGAGAAGATGAATTGATTTTGGGTGAAGGTTTGAAGTTTTGGTATAAAAATGGGTGAAATGGAGTATAATTATATAGAAAAAATATTTTTTTTTTTGGTTTCTTTGGCTCCCAACGGTCAAAAAAACATAAAAAGATGTGCAGCTCTCTCTCTTCTCCCGCTAACCGGCTCACGCCTGCCTTGGTTTTCCCGCTAACGCCCCATTAGCGCCCCCGCTAGCGCCCTGGTGGTGTGGTGTTAGCGCCGCTCAAGCGCCCCTTGAAGCCCCACACCCCTCAGTCTAAAAAGACCACATCACTTTCCATATAAACATTCATACAAACTCGCTTGAATAATAGCTTTGAAACCAAGAGTCTAGAAATTGAAATCCTCACCTTGAATATAAAGAAGAGGGTGAAGTTTATTAATATAAAAACCACGAAGTAATTATATTAAATTTCATGCAAACTCAAGTATACATTCTGAAGTTCAATTTAAAAAACCATGACAGTGGTGAGATATGTTCCTTCATGATGATAATAGTAGTTAGCTCATCCAAGTTACCAGCCCTCTGCATCAAAATTACACAGAATCCATGAATGAACTATATAACTTAGTTGAAAGCTCTGATAAGTACCAAACTATCCCTCGGTGGAGATAAGAGGCACAATTTTGTAAATATGTGTTAAGATTAAATTGACAATTTTTAAAAAGAAACCACATTTCGTTAACCACATGATTGAAATCCTAAAAACAATTTTACTTTCCTTCTTTTTATTGATGGATCAGTTCCACCCATATCATGAAAGCAAACAAATTCATTATTCAATTCACTATAGATTCAACAAACACCTGCAAACATTTAATGGTTTATGTCACAATAACATACAAAATTGTAAAGTTTCAAAATGCATAATTGCTGCAAATTCAGATGCACAAACTGACACGGGTGTTGCAATCTAACATCAAGATTTATAATTTGTTTGTCCAAATTAATTGTATAATTCACCTTTATCAACATGAAGGATGATCAAACTTAAGTTTCACATCTATGAACACCAGAAATGAGGCTAATATGAACAACTGCTAACAATCAATAATCCAACTTGAAACTGAAACTTGTGATATGTAACTAAGAAATAAGCAAAACAATCTATAAGGAGGAACATGAACAGTGGGTTTCTTCATATAATTTCTGTTTTATGTAACAGCAATCGAAGTACAAAGTGCCAAAAGTTAAGTTCTATCCCAAATTGAAAATCCCTAAAAACTGTAATCGAATTAAAAGAAATGAAAGAGCCTTAAACGAAAGCACCCAGATACACTAAACCAAAAAAGCCATAAATGACCTAAAACTTGTATACCCGGGTAAATAACGCCTTTAGATTGAAATCGAATTAACAAAAATCAATGCAAATCATCGCTAAGGAGGATCAGATAAGTTCAAAAGTATCATCATCATCGCCTTCAATATACAAAAACGGAGGCTCAGAAGAGGCAAACCTCATCATCATAACCTTTATGCGATGTCATTCAGCGGCCACCATTGACTGCCGGAGTCATATTGTGACCATCTTCATGAATAACAAAAGGCGCCGACGCACATTCAACCGCCGCCATAGACAACGACTGGAAAACGCCGATCTGTTTATTTGTCTCTCTAGAAGCCTCCATAGAGTGGTCTCTGAAAAGGGAATAAAGAGAAAGAAAGAAAGAGGGATGGACAAAAATGTTGAAGATGAGAAAGAGGGGTGAAGATATAGTCACCCAGCAGCTTTCCAACTGAAAGACTTGAAGTAGTATTTGTACATTATGCATGGGAAATAGTAGCGCTAGCACAGTAGAGTTTTGTGAGATAACAGAAATCTCACAATTAATATATATATATAATATATTAAAGGACACTTGGCCTTGATGGCAAGTTTTACGTTTGTAATAATCTGTTACTAAGCCAACAAATGAGTTTACATGAACATAGCAAAAAAAGAAAACCAAATATACATGAACATAACAAAAAAACAAAAAAACAAAATTACATGAACACAGCTATAGCTAAGCTTTCCATGGTAAAGATCCCAACTAACAAACAGAAAGCTCAAGTAAACAAAAGATCAATAAAATAACCATACGTGATAAGTTCATAAAACTTATAAACTTACATGTTTCACTGTTTCCCATACTAATTTGGACCAAACTAACCATTGTTAACAACCTTGCTCTAATTCCCCAAATTAATTATACTCAAATTTCTTCCATTAGCGTTTGGCAAAATTTGCTTCATCTGATCATTGTTTTTACTTAAAATTCTCATAGCTAGAGGATATATGAAGAATTGGGTACAAATTCCATTAATAAAATAAAATAAACCATAAATGGTTAACTTGGAAATCCATGTTTGCCTTAAAAGACGTTAACCAATGGGTGCCACACCCTAAGACAATAATTTTGAATCTATGTAATAAACATTCGACGCATTAAGATTTTAAAAAAACCTCCAATTCAGATATTTGCTCCAGGGTTTGCTATTGCAACTTCTAAAATATCAAGAAGAAGAGTAATAAATAAATTCCAAAATAAAAAGAAAGAAGGAAAAAAGAAGGAAACCTGACTACAACCCAAATAAGCCCAACTTCCATAATCACCTCAAATTTGGCATATCATTCACAAATCAACAGATTTCGAAGTGAATACTTACATTGATGATCATGCTGAAGTAAATCTCCATTACAACCATATGAAAAAACCTCCAATTTAATTACTTGATATAACATTTACTATGAGACTTCTGAAACAGCATGAAGAAAAGTAATAAACATAAATTCCTTAAAATTCCAGCTCATGTTTACGAATTTTTATAGAAGATTTGAGAACAAATGTAAAATTTATCTAACAATAAGTGTCTACTATTGTGAGAGTCAGAGGTTTACCTAACGAACTTCTTAACCAACAATGAATTTTTATCCAGACAGCAAAAGGCAACCTGAAACTGAACCGCAACCTCAATGGACCCACAAACAACTCTAACCCGAATTTTCAACCCACACCAAACTCAGTAACTCACATAAACAAATAGGTTAAACATATCGCTCCAGAAATTCAAAAGTACCCAATACTGGATGAGATGCTAATAGTTTCGGGGTATGTGTTTCAATCCTCCTATTGCAAATGACATATAAAAGGGTAATCATAATAATCGTAACACAATCTCTAATCATGCAAAAATCTTAAACATACATGCAATAGTCATTATCAATCTTCTGCAACTTGCTTACAACCTGGATAACATGCCTAGTTAGCTTCTTTGATCACATGAAATATGAAGTTCAAAACAACCAATATACACCTAATAGTTGATTACTTTCTTATGAGCCACTTTGGATTAAAAAAAACCTCCAATGAGAACCATCGTCATGTTCACCTTCTTCACCATGAGGTCGGCACCACCAAAAAACACCGCAAGTAGCCTCGCAACCTCAAAATTGTTGTTGATCGGTGCTTAGATATGGAACCATCGTGTATCTTTGAAGGGAAAAGAGAGAGCAACAAACTTTGTTTCTTTTTTATAAGAAAGAATGGTTAGTGGAGAATGAGGCTGATGACAGAGAGAGAAGGAAAAACGTGGCAACAACGAAACAGTACAACTAACCTCTCTCTTTCCACGTCGATGCAAATTTTTTGATCACACTGTGTAAAACTCTAACTGCAACTTGTACAACTAGCAATGCAACAATCCATTCGAAAATGTATATTTATAAACTAGTAGCTCACCCGACGCGTTGCGCCGGGGCAGGTAAGTAAAACTCGGGCGATGGTAAAACCCAAGCGTTGTTAGTCACGGATGTTGATGCGGTAAGTCAACGCGAATTGAATGATTTTGGTTACATGCGTTTTGTATTGAAACTAAAACAAAAAATATATAAAAATTGAGGTGGCCCAATGGTGTTTTCGGTCGGTAAAAGTCGAGCATTGGTAAAACCCCAGCGTTGTCAATTGTAACACCCTGGCTAAAGCGGAATACGCCCGAGTGTGACGTACAGATTGCTCAAAACACATGTGACATTATTAATTGACAATATTATCATTAATTGATTTAAACAACAAGTACACAAGTTTGGAAGTAAGAGAAATACAAAAAAAATACACATTTAAGCAATTTCTCAATTTAAGTTGAATATCCTAAGTACTAATGTCTTTGTCACGGCAACATCTTCTAAATAAGGTACCTGTAGCATATATATAAAATAATGTAAACTAAATAAATGGTTGGTGAGTTTCCACAGTTTGTTATAAGTACACAAAGATCTACAACTTCATGAACAAGTGTAAAACAAATAAGGGTTCTTTACACTCGAATCAATGTCATGAGTGTAAAGAATAAATGAAGGTCCTTTCCAGTTGGGATTGTGCACCAACGTACTCGGATCGGGGTCCCTTTTCCACTCGAATATATGTCCCGAATGCAAAGGGGCGCGTACGATAATACTTATCGAAGAAATCATTGCACTTAATATTTGAGCAAGTAAAAAGTAAACACACAAGTCCATGTAACGAATTGTAGTTTGTAAATAATAAATAAATGAAATTGTAATATTGATAGGATATATATGCTACCCCCAAAAGCAATAAAAAGGTAAAAATGGGGGTGTGAAAAACTCGCCTTGAAGTTGAAGACAAACTTGAAATAAACCGAAAGTACGTAAATGAAACCGAAGCAATTGAACGTTACGAACTAGAAATAAAAGCACAAAAAAATGAATATCAACTAACAACTTATAAAAGTAAATAAATCAGTTTGTCAGAAATTAGATGTGTTTAATGTATGTTTTATTATTTTATGAAGTTTGATAATATTATAATATTATATTTTAACAATATATTAACAATTTATTAATTAAATTAATATTATTTAAATTACGAGATTAAAGTAAAGTTTGAATATTATAGAGGTTATAGAAATATTGGTGTTAACGACGTATTTCATTTTGAAAGTGATAGTGTTAACGAATTATAGAGTATGCGAATTATATGAATATAATATAATTTAAACGAGTTTAAAATGAATTTGACGAGTTTGAAAGATTGATTTTTAGGTGAAAAGCTAAAAATAACTTATAACAATATTTATTTATCTTAAAATAATTTTATTTGATTTAGTATAGCTTTTGTTAATTTTGTTTGATTTTTAATTAATAAGTAAAAGGTTTTTAAAAAATAATATATATTACAAAACGCAGTGACCGGGTTCGAACCCAAGTCCCTACGTCCACATTACACAGGCGCAACCGCTGGACCAAGTCTACAAGTTGTTATAACATCAGAAACAATTATATATATTTAATAAGCTTCATGTTCATCATCTTTACATAAACTATAGGATTTCAATTTTCCTAATCCGTTCCATGTTTGCCCAACCTTTGTTAGGGGTTTTGTTAAACGCTTGAAAACAATACGAATTCATATCTTACTTACTTGATTTGGTTCCGGTTTGACGGTAAACGAAGCTTGGCCGGAATAAAACTTGGATGAACAATTTGATAACATTAGAGAGTTTGTTTGCGAAAATTATCTTTACAGCAGGTGTAGATGACGATTAGTGTGTTTCTTATAATTTCAATTGAACCGATTAGTGTTTAATTTGCGTTAATAGGATTTGATTATTATTGATGACGGGTTAGAGATTAATACGAGTTAATGGGTTGATAAATGACGAAATAAATCGCATAATAATGTTTACCAATAATGGAGAAGTCGTTTGGGATAATTTAACGGGTCAAACGAGGTGTAAAACGAGGGTTGGGTTATCTTAAATTACAATATTTAATTATATTTACATATTAGTCCTTCATGTTTCAAGCCATATTAAATCATAAAAGAAAGATTTAATTACAAGTTAAACCTTATGCTTTGAGGTATTATATAAAGTGATAAAAGTTACCAAGTTGGATTATTTTCATATTATACCCGGATAGTTCGGGACTCGTTTAAGTATGCATATTTGAACTTGGAGTTTCGTTATTAAACCACACGAAATAGGAAAAGAACGAATAGTGACTATTAAACGTTGTAATTGTTATTAAACAATGAACAATAATTATATATAGAGTATGCGAATTATATGAATACCTCGAAACAACAAATCAAGCCGGTTAACGAATTTAAAAAAAATTACACGAGACAAAACTTGAAATATATATTTATACGTACATTTACAAATAAAAACTGAAAATTTAAAACGGGTCGGATTTTCGGATTTGAAAAGTAACGAATGTTACAGGACTTACAACTTTTGGAAATTTCGTCCCAAAATTAAAATAAAAATAAAAATGAATACTTTAAAAGAGACAAACTGATATACAGAGTTAGGGATGGCAAAAAAGCCCGAGCCCGACGAGTATACCCGAATGTAACATCCCGTTTTTCGAGTTTCGGTTAATAAATGAAATACGAGTTATTATGAGTTGGGCTAGTGTTGGGTTAAATGGATATGGGTTATGGACTTGGGTTATGAAAGAAAGAGGAAAAGGACATGGGCTTAAGCCCATGATCCATATATATATAAACCCTTAATCACCCATTTAATTCATTTCACACACATTCCATACACCTCCCAAAACACACACTTAAGCTCTCTCTCAATTCTCTCTCTCTATCTAGCCGATATCACCAAGAAAACCGATCCCGATCCAAAGTAATGATAGTATGATGTTGTATGAGCTTAACCCGTTAGATAAAATCACGAAACGACGAGCCGACACCCTTAAACCCTTTAAGTCACGAGATCCGGATGGAATCGGGTATAAACCGAACCTAAAATGAGCTTAGGGATCACCCTAGCTCAGATCTGGTTCGAACGGGGTGAAAAACGGTGAAAAACGAGTTAAAACTCGTTTTTCCGGCGAATCCGCGGTTTTCCGGCGGTGGCGCCGGAAAGGCGACGCCGGAAAAGTGTGTACGAGGTTAAGAGATGTCAGGGAATGTTCTGACATTCCCTGACCTAACCCTAATTCCTTAACGTAAAGTTAACGAATTAGTGGTAATTCGTTAACGAGGAGTTAACGAATTGGAAGCACTTCGTCAAGCGATTCGTTAAAGGAAAATCTAACGAACTAGACTTAATTCGTGTTTAAATTCGTTAAAGATAAGTTAACAAACTAGCTCCCAATTCGCGTTAATGATTCATTAAAGGAAATAACGAATTAGAAGGTCCAGTTCGCTACTTGGACTGGTTCGCTATATGGACTGATTCATTAAGGGTCCGGTTCGTTAAAGGGTTCAATTCGTTACAAGAACCAGTTCGTTAAGATAAGCCAATTCGTTAAGAATCAGGAAACGAACTAGAAGTTTGATAAAATGACAGAATGGTCCCTAGACTTAGAAAAGAATGATTTAATTACAAAGAAGCCCTTGGACTTTTAAGTAGCAAATTAATTAATGATTCAAAACGCTAATGGAAATGTGATAAGACAGTTAATAGAAATAAAATTTTTCCAAGCTGACCTGGCAGCTCAACCCTAGCCAGGGGCTCTGCCTCTTGGACCATGCTAGGGGCTGCCCCTCTAGACCACGTTGCCAGGGGCGCTGCCCCTGGACCCCTCGTTCGTTGAGGGTTATAATTGGACTAGAAATACGATATGAATAGTGATGGTAATTAATATGCGTAATTGTTATACAGTTAGTCGTGCACAGCTAAAGAGGGGAATAACCGTAAACGGTGAACGCAACCGCATTGAGGTGAGATCCTAGCCCCACTTTCTTGTTATGTTTTCGGGGCTGTGTGCATACTCGATGTGATAGTTAATACACTTAACTTAGGTGGTAAGTGTATGCCTTTTATGAATTATGAATGATGATTGTTTGACGGTGTGTGAACGATCTTCGGATATTGCATGTGCCGTCAAGTGGTAGTTAAAGGTATGATTGATATGTATGACGTATGAATGATGTATGCATGAATATATATGATGTATGAATAATGTATGATATGATATGATGATCGTACGTGAATGCTCTTCGGAGATTGCACGTATTGCCAAGGAAAGTATGTAAAGGATAGGTATGTTATAGTAGTACGAATCAAGGGAACTGACCCTAATAGTATCGGTAAATGAAGGGAACCGACCCTAATAGTATCGGAGAATGTAGGGAACCGACCCTAATAATATCGGCGAATGTAGGGAACCGACCCTAATAATATCGGCGAATGTATGGAACCGACCCTAATAATATCGGCGAAATTAATAGAGCGAAATGCTCTTAAATCATATATATACGAATGGAAGTATTATGTAGGTATGAAATAAAGGATGAAAGTACGAATGTATTTATGCATGTAAGTAAATATGAAGGTGTGTACCTTCGGGTGCATATGTCAGTATGTGAATGTATTGTATGTCGTCTGATTAACTAGAACTCACTCAGCATAGCTGACTTTTAGTATGCACGCAGGTGAGTAGAATGAGGCAAATTGCTTGAGGGGAAGCACATGGCATGGATTTGAAGACACTGGCATCTCAATGAAGTGTTACGTTATGATATTTAAAAAAGAATGTTTTATGTTTAAATAATTTGAATGTTCGTTAAGCTAAGGATTAATGGTCATGTAATGTAATGGTTCGAATGTTCGTAATATTCCGCGAATGTTTTTATTAACTCTGATATTTAGAACTATGTTAATGAGTAAATCCAACGTTAAAGTGAGGCAGCGGTAACAGGGCCTTACAAGTTGGTATCAGAGCAAAGTTCGAGAGATTTAAGCATCCTACATGCTTAGACTCGAACATAGAATGTGATTAAAGTAAGAAAAGAAAGAAGATGACAGTACGAGAATGCCATGTGTCACTCAAGCAAGCTAAGTTAAGGTAATGTATGTGATTAAATTCACATGTAAAGTAGAATGATGAATGGATGTTTGCGTAATTGCTAAATAAAGAATGTATGAATGCTAGCTTAATTACTAGGGATATGAGTATGTTGTGATATGAACTGTTTGAGTGTCTAATTGTTATAGGTAGAATTAGCACAAATAGACTCATAAGAGGAAATGTATAGGACACGGAAAGTAACGTGAGCAGCTAATCACAGCTGGCCACTATTATTACCTGTTAGCCTTACTATCCTTGTACTAAATGGTTCCTTAAGTGATGACATTTGTGCTTCCTAATAGAATACGAATGGCTGGAGCTAAGAAAGCTGCTAGAAAAGGAGGACGTACGGGACGTCGTAGCAGACCACGCGTCGTCCGAGAACCGTCAGTAGAGGCAGCTACTAACAATGAAGGTGAAGGAAGTGAAGCTGATCGAAATCTGAGTAACAACGAGGGAGTTCAACTGGACCCCGCAATTCAAACGACCATTGCTCAAGCTGTAACAGCTGCTGTGAAAAACATGAATCCTGAAGGGTCTGCTAGAGGCCGTGAAAGAACCGCTGAAAAGGCGGAAGGAGGTGGTAAGAAAATTGATGAAAGGGAGGGGGGAAGAATCAAGCGTGGTTAAGTCAGTGAAGGTTGATGACAAGAAAAGGGGCCGAGGTGGGTGCAACTATAAGTCCTTCAAGGGTTGTGACCCGCCGAAGCTGACTGGCTTGGGAGACGCAATCACTACTCTCCAATGGATAACCACGATGGACAAGGTTATCCTAATTAGAGAATGCTGTCCCGATAAAGCTGTGGGGTATGCTACCCAATCATTCGGTGAGGAGGGTATGTACTGGTGGGAGACAGTGGAGCAGAGGAAGAGTCGAGAAGAGATCAAGGCCTTGAGATGGGACGATCTGAAGGAGTTAGTGATGAAACAATTCTGTGCTGATGCAGAGATAGAGAAGGTTGAGACGAAGTTCTTGAGTCTGAAGTCGGGTAAGATAACGCACCGCGAATACATCACTGAATCAACCGTCTGTCAAGGTTGGTGCCAGATATGGTGAACACCGAGGCCAAGCGGATCAAATGCTACCTTAGGGGACTGCCACAGAATGTTCGCATCTTGGTCAAGGTTGGTAGACCAGGTACTTTTGATTCTGCTGTGGGGCTCGCGGAAACGGTTTATGAGGACTTGACAGATGTGGCGGCTATGGAAGTGAAGAAGGAGAAAAAGTGGTCCGCGCCTGCCAAACGACCTGGCACCCAGATGTGGAACCCCAAGAACAAGCAACCGAGAGTGTGGGAGAAAAGGTCATGTCGGATGTGCGGAAAGATGCACGCTGGAGAGTGCAAGTGGGGCACTGGGTCTGAGGTGTGCCGCAAGTGTGGGAAGTCCCATGGTGGGGAGTGTAGATCAGGGTCAAATGCCTGCTACAAATGTGGTAAGATGGGGCACTTTGCTCAAGATTGCTATGTGAAGCCCGCGCGTTATAAGTGCGGACAGACAGGTCACTTGGCGAGGACTTGTACGAGTGGTGAAGCTAGAGGGAGTGAGAAGAAAGATGCTGATCAAGCAAGGCCGAGGACTAGAGCCTACATGCTGACCCAGGAACAAGCTAGGCAGATTCCTGATGTTGTGACTAGTACGTTCTTAGTAAATGGAATTTCTGCTTCTTGTGTTATTTGATTCGGGTGCGAATAGAAGTTTTGTAGCTACGACATTTAGTAAATTAGCTAAAATGAAATGTTTCCGAGTGTCTGAAACCTTCATAGTAGAAACTGCTAGTGACACCTCGATGAAAATAATGAAAATGGTTAAGAATTATAAGATATAATTAGAGGGACATGAGTTCCCTGTTACTTTGTATGTTATGACCTTAGGAGGGTTCGATGTAGTCTTGGGAATGGATTGGTTATCTAAATAAGAAGCTCAGATAGTATGTAAGAGTAGAATAATAAAGCTAAGGTCTTTAGATGGTAGTGCGGTGACGGTTTATGGTGATAAAGAAAGTTCATGGTTTAACGTCATTTTAATGATGAAAGCCGAAGGTTTGTTAAGGCGAGGGTGCGGTGCCTACCTGGCGTATGTTGTCAACGCTACGACCGAGACGAAAGAAATGAAAGATGTTCCTATTGTGCGCGATTACCCAGAAGTATTCCCTGGGGATCTTCCGGGGTTGCCACCGGAACGTGAGATAGAATTCCAGATAGACTAAATACCAGGGGCCCAGCCCGTCGCGAAAGCACCTTACCGTCTAGCGCCGTCTGAGATGAAAGAATTGATGTCCGAACTACAAGAACTCCTCGACAAAGGTTTCATAAGACCAAGTGTTTCTCCTTGGAGTGCGCCAGTGCTGTTCGTGAAAAAGAAGGATGGAAGTATGAGAATGTGCATATACTATCCCGAGTTGAACAAGCTTACGGTAAAGAATATATATCCTTTGCCAAGGATTGATGATCTGTTTGACCAATTGCAAGGTTCAAGTTGGTTCTCACGAATAGATCTCAGATCAGGCTATCATCAGCTGAAGGTGAAGGAGGCAGACATCCCTAAGACAACGTTTCGAACGCGGTATGGACACTACGAGTTCCTCGTGATGTCATTCGGTCTAACAAATGCTCCTGCAGCATTTATGGACATGATGAATAGGGTGTGTCGGCCAATGTTGGACAAGTCAGTTCTTGCCTTCATCGACGATATATTGATTTATTCAAAGAGCGAGTCTGATCATGATGAGCATCAGAAAGAGGTATTGGAGACTTTGAAGAAAGAGAAGTTGTATGCTAAGTTTTCTAAATGCGCGTTTTGGTTGCGAGAAGTGCAATTTTTAGGTCACGTTATTATTCCTGAAGGGATTACCGTGGACCCAGCTAAGATTGAAGCAATAACGAATTGGAAGACTCCACAGAATCTGACTGATATACTAAGCTTCTTAGGGTTAGTTGGCTACTATAGGAGATTCATCGCAGGTTTCTCCAAGATAGCCGCACCGTTGACCTGTATGACCCGAAAGTCGATAGTATTCAGTTGGGGTAAGTTTCAAGAAGAGGCTTTTCAGGAGTTAAAGAAAAGACTCACGCAAGCTCCAATCCTTGCTTTGCCCGCTGGTGGCGAGGATTTGGTTGTTTGTACTGATGTTTTGCATCGTGGGTTAGGTTGCGTGTTGATGTAACGAGGGAAAGTGATAGCTTACGCGTCTAGACAGTTTAAAGTCCATGAGAGTACTTATCCGATGCATGATTTAGAGCTAGCAGCAGTAGTGCATGCTCAAAAAATATGGAGACATTATTTGTACGGTACTAAGTGTACTATCTACACGGACCATAAAAGTTTAAAGTACTTCTTCGAACATAAGGAGCTAAACATGAGGCAGAGAAGATGGTTAGAATTGATAAAGGATTACGACTGCGACATTAAGTACTATCCAGGTAAAGCCAATGTAGTCGCCGATGCGCTAAGCCATAAGAATGAGGAAGTCATTGCAACAATGAAGTCATACCAGTTAATTATGAATTCAAGTATTTTTGAAGAAATCGTCAAAGTGCAAGCAGAGGTGCTGGTAGATGAAGATCTAGTGAAGAAAGAAAGAATTTTCGGTCAGCAAGACGAGTTGATGGAAAACACGCATGGTGTTATGATTAGGTTTGACCGTATGTGGATTCCACGCCATGGAGATCTCAGAGGTTGAATCTTAGATGAAGCTCATAAGTCAAGATATTCGATTCATCCAGGAGCTACTAAGATGTACCAAGACTTGGAAAGAGATTATTGATGGCCGGGTATGAAGAATGATGTAGTAGATTATGTCAGTAAGTGCTTAACTTTCTTGCAAGTCAAAGGTAGAGCACCAGAAGCCTTATGGGAAGATGCAACCTCTAGAGATACCAGAGTGGAAATGGGAACACATCACCATGGATTTCATAACTAAGCTACCTCGTACATCTAAGCATCATGATACCATCTGGGTGATTGTGGACCATTTGACCAAGAGTGCTCACTTTCTGCCTATACGAGAGGCTATCTCGTTAGAAACGTTAGCAAGCTTGTTCATTAAAGAGGTTGTATCTAAGCATGGAGTACCGTTATCAATCGTGTCCGATAGAGATACACGGTTTACTTCGAGATTCTGGAAGAAGTTCAATGAAGCCATGGGAACAAGATTGAACATCAGTACGGCGTATCATCCTAAAACAGATGGACAGTCTGAAAGGACGATCCAAACCCTTGAGGATATGCTGCGTGCTTGTGTTTTAGACTTTGGTGGAAGTTGGGATGATCATTTGCAGCTAGCAGAATTCTCCTACAACAACAGGTATTGGTATGCCACCATTCGAGATGTTATATGGAAGACGTTGTAGAACTCCGGTATGTTGGGGAGAGATTGGTCAAAATGAGATGGGAAGTTTGGAAGTTGTCCAAGAAACTTCTTCAAAGTTTGATCAGATTAAGGCAAGAATGAAATATGCTCAAGACAGACAGAAGTCGTATGCTGATAAACGGCGACGACCGATTGAGTTTAACGTTGGTGACAATGTGATGCTCAAGGTCTCGCCTTGGAAAGGAATTATCCGTTTCATGAAGAGAGGGAAGTTGAGTCCGAGGTACATTGGACCGTTTAAGATTATGGATCGTGTGGGTGAAGTGGCTTACAAGCTGGAATTGCCTGAAGAGCTAGAAGGAATTCACTCAACCTTCCATGTTTCTCATATGAGAATATGCCTGGCTGATGAGACGTCGCACATGCCATTAATGGACATTGAGGTCGACGAACAGTTGAACTACATTGAGCAACCAATCGAGAGAGTTGACCGCAAGGAAAAGCAGCTTTGCCACAAAGTTATCGTAAGTTGAAGAAGAGATGCGCAAATTTTATCCAGATTTGTTTTAGTAATAGTTAGGTTTCGGGGACAAAACCTCTTTAAGGAGGGAAGACTTGTAACATCCCGTTTTTTGAGTTCGGTTAATAAATGAAATACGAGTTATTATGAGTTGGGCTAGTGTTGGGTTAAATGGATATGGGTTATGGACTTGGGTTATGAAAGAAAGATGAAAAGGCCATGGGCATAAGCCCATGATCCATAAATATATAAACCCTTATTCACCCATTTAATTCATTTCACACACATTCCATACACCTCCCAAAACACACACTTAAGCTCTCTCTCTAGTCTCTCTCTCTCTAGCCGATATCACCAAGACCGATCCAAGGTAATGATAGTATGATGTTGTATGAGCTTAACCCGTTAGATAAAATCACGAAACGACGAGCCGACACCATTAAACCATTTAAGTCATGAGATCCGGATGGAATCGGGTATAAACCGAACCTAAGATGAGCTTAGGGATCACCCTAGCTCAGATCTGGATCGAACGGGGCGAAAAACGGTGAAAAACGAGTTAAAACTCATTTTTCCGGCGAATCCGTAGTTTTCCGGCGGCGGCGTCGGAAAAGTGTGTACGAGGTTAAGAGATGCCAGGGAATGTTCTGACATTTCCTGACCTAACCCTAATTCGTTAATGGAAAGTTAACGAATTAGAGGTAATTCGTTAACGAGGAGTTAAAGAATTGGAAGCAATTCGTCAAGCGATTCGTTAATGGAAAATCTAACGAACTAGATTTAATTCTTGTTTAAATTCGTTAAAGATAAGTTAACGAACTAGCTCCCAATTCGCGTTAATGATTCATTAAAGGAAATAACGAATTAGAAGGCCCAGTTCGCTACTTGGACTGGTTCGCTATATGGACTGATTCGTTAAGGGTCCGGTTCGTTAAAGGGTTCAATTCGTTAAGATAAGCCAATTCGTTAAGAATCAGGAAACGAACTAGAAGTTTGATAAAATGACAGAATGGTCCCTAGACTTAGAAAAGAATGATTTAATTACAAAGAAGCCCTTGGACTTTTAAGTAGCAAATTAATTAATGATTCAAAACGCTAATGGAAATGTGATAAGACAGTTAATAGAAATAAAATTTTTCCAAGCTGACCTGACAGCTCAACCCTAGCCAAGGGCTCTGCCTCTTGGACCCTGCTAGGGGCTGCCCCTCTAGACCCCGCTGCCAGGGGCGCTGCCCCCGGACCCCTCGTTTGTTGAGGGTTATAATTGGACTAGAAATACGATATGAATAGTGATGGTAATTAATATGCGTAATTGTTATACAGTTAGTCGTGCACAGCTAAAGAGGGAATAACCGTAAACGGTGAACGCAACCGCATTGAGGTGAGATCCTAGCCCCACTTTCTTGTTATGTTTTCGGGGCTGTGTGCATACTCGATGTGATAGTTAATACACTTAACTTAGGTGGTAAGTGTATGCCTTTTATGATTTATGAATGATGATTGCTTGACGGTGTGTGAACGATCTTCGGATATTGCATGTGCCGTCAAGTGGTAGTTAAAGGTATGATTGATATGTATGATGTATGAATGATGTATGTATGAATATATATGATGTATGAATAATGTATGATATGATATGATGATTGTACGTGAATGCTCTTCGGAGATTGCACATATTGCCAAGGAAAGTATGTAAAGGATAGGTATGTTATAGTAGTACGAATGAAGGGAACCGACCCTAATAGTATCGGCGAATGAAGGGAACCGACCCTAATAGTATAGGAGAATGTAGGGAACCGACCCTAATAATATCGGCGAATGTAGGGAACCGACCCTAATAATATCGGCAAAATTAATAGAGCGAAATGCTCTTAAAACATATATGTACGAATGGAAGTATTATGTAGGTATGAAAGAAAGGACGAAAGTACGAATGTATGTACGCATGTAAGTAAATATGAAGGTGTGTACCTTCGGGTGCATATGTCAGTATGTGAATGTATTGTATGTCGTCTGATTAACTAGAACTCACTCAGCGTAGCTGACTTTTAGTATGCACGCAGGTGAGTAGAATGAGGCAACTTGCTTGAGGGGAAGCACATGGCATGGATTTGAAGACACTGGCATCTCAATGAAGTGTTGTGTTATGATATTTAAAAGACAATGTTTTATGTTTAAATAATTTGAATGTTTGTTAAGATAAGGATTAATGGTCATGTAATGTAATGGTTCGAATGTTCGTAATATTCTGCGAATGTTTTTATTAACTCTGATATTTAGAACTATGTTAATGAGTAAATCCAACGTTAAAGTGAGGCACCGGTAACGGGGCCTTACACCGAAACCCGAAATATGATAGGACGGGTATACCCGAAACCCGATGGTTATGGGCCGGGTATGGGATTAGGATTTAAAAATTTTCTCCGGTACGGACCGGGTATGGGACTATATGATACCCGAAAGCACATACCCGTTTACCCGAACAATATACCCGAATCATATATCTGAAAAATTCTTTGTATTTCGTAGGTTGTGAAGCATATATTTATATATATATATATATATATAAGTATATAAAAATTATAATTATTTTTTTATTTATCGTCACGCTTATATATATGAAGTGTTATTATATTTAAATTTGTAATAATTGTTATATGAACAAAAGACATAAAATAATTATAATGTTAAAAAAATATATACTTAAAAGTCCCAACGTGTATACCCGATACCCGCGGGTATGCCCGATACCCGATGGGTAATGGGCCGGGTATGTGACACAATTTTTACAAACGGGTGTGGGTATGGGATTACCCATACCCGGATATTTGACTGACCTGAAGAACGCCACAAATAGGAAATACGACAAGGACACTTATAAATAGGATGTACCATCGGCGTATCCACCATGCCCTCATCATATTGTATTTGTCCCGTTACCCAAAAATCATTCCAAGTTCCGAGTTATTTCACACAACCGGACTTTTTATATTTTCCATGCGAGGACTTTGATAATTACGTGTCGACCCATATTTACCTCTATCGTCGAATGGTCCATATAACTTTCTCTATTGTGTGGTTTTAGAATATAGACTTTAGATAATTAAATAAAATTCTCATATAAAACGTTGAAAATAAAAAATAGTGAATTAAAAGGGTAAAAACATTACAAAACACATTGTTAGATCATTCATGCCAAGGACAACGCGAAAACACTAAGTCAAGTAAATGGAATCATCGTGGTATATACCACGTAAACGGTGTTAAAAACGAAATAAACAAGGTAATGAAAAGCATGAAAACATTAGAATTATGAACATCGTAACATGTAATTGAAATAATGGGGTTGAGAATTACGTGGTAAGTAAATGTAGCATTTAACTAGCGAAATATGAACATGTAAATTGATAACGCATTGGGTTCGAGAATAGCTTAGATAAACAAAACATTTAAGTATCAAAATATCATGATGTTTAACAAATGGAAATCTCTGAATGAATTGCAGCGCAATTAACGGTAACATTGAGATGAAATAAAGTGAACATTACAACATATAAATTATTTATTTGAAATAAAACAGATAAACGAAATTCTATTATCGCAATATTAAAAATCCATTAACTTTATGAACCTTGAGTTTATCAAAGTAAGTAGTTGAAACCTCGAAATTAAGATAACTCGTTGGTCTGAGATCAAAAAATAACGAATTGATCCATATAAAAAACTTTGAGTGGAAAGAGAACAAAAAAATACTAAAGCAATTTGTGTAAAATAAACATAACATACACTCATCATGTACATGGGACACAGTTCCGGTTGACAAGTAAACGAATTTATTTAGAGCGAGCCGGTCACAGATATTCAAATATAGAAATAAAATAAAAATACGGTTTCTATTTGGTAGCTATGTAAACATACATTTTCAGAGTCCCAATTTCAACTTAACGGTTACATTTATGAAAAATTGGTTATAGACCACGGGATTTGAATAACAAACGTAAACCGATTTAATAAAGCGAATAAGAACGATGTACAAATTTATGTTTCGTAAAATACAAACGAATATGGATCAAAGATCAATGAACAATCAAAATAAACTTCGTAAAAAATATTTTAAAGAAGTGGATGTAAAAATCACTTTGGGTACGTCCGAAAAATACGTGAAGGAGAAGTTAAAGAAAAGAAAATGTAGCTTGCGACGCTTGTCTTCTCGAATGTTGGTTTATTTGGGGTATGAGAGGTTGACGTGGGAGGTGGTGCAATGATTTCTTAGCCGAAACTAATTGCCATTAACGAATGGGAAAGAAATGAAGGGATACAACATATATTTTAATTTACAAAAATCGGTTGTAAATCGTGGTGTTTTTATATCTCATGGTGAAATAAGATTTATTATATTTTTATTTAGGAAAAAAACGTTTTTAGCTATCGCTAAGACTTGCAAGTTTTATGGAATCTTAAACGTAGAAACAAATGTTTTCTTTTGGCCAATGACATAGGGAAAAAATTATTTGTCAGATTACTTGACTTTTTGAATGAAAAATAGTTTTAAAAGGGCTCAAAACGTGTTTGAAGCAAATATTTTTACTTTAAATATTATTATATTAATAGTAGTGACGATGACACTAGTAATAATAATATTACTTGTAAGGCCCCGGTCCCGGTGCCCTACTTTGGCGTTGGATTTACATATAAACACGGTTCTACAAATCAGACTTAATTAAAACTTTCGCGGAATATAAAACTTTCAATAAATGTTTCATAGCACTTAAAAATCTTGTCTTAGATAAACATCTTTTGTCTTTCAAAATAAAACACCATTCA
The DNA here is from genome assembly GCF_021521415.1 of Bidens hawaiensis. Lineage (NCBI taxonomy): Eukaryota > Viridiplantae > Streptophyta > Magnoliopsida > Asterales > Asteraceae > Bidens > Bidens hawaiensis. The sequence goes on along the minus strand of NW_027505892.1, from coordinate 50,164 downwards.
TAATAACATCATAAATCTTCAGATGTCAGCTTCTTATTCTCTTGCCATGTGCCCTCTTCAAGCTAGCTGCCTCATCCTACTCACCTGCGTCCATACAAAAAGTCAGCTACGTTGAGTGAATTCTAGTTAATCAGGCAACGTACAATACATTCGCATACTTACATATATACTTATCCGAAGATACATATTTCATACTTAGCATGTTACTTTTCTTTCATTCGTACATATATACTGTCTTTCTTTCTTTCATACTTTCATACATTCATTCATACATTCTTTCATACCACCACACTTTCATATTTTAATAACACATACATAACTATCTTTACCATCTCGAATATATTTAGGGTCTGGTCCCTTTCTTCTCTATCTCAGATATTATTAGGGCATGGTCCCTTTCTTCTCTATCTCAGATATTAGTAGGGTCTAGTTCCTCTCTTCTCTATCTCAGATATTATTAGGGTTTGGTCGCTTCTATCTCAGATATTATTAGGGTCTGGTCCCCTCTTTCCATACAACCATACATACGCTTCTTTACGCGTACATTCTAATATATACATTCATATAGATTCTTAATCATTCATATATCATTCATGCATCTTATGTAAAACTCACCTTTCTTGGCGATACATGCAATATCTGAATATCGTTCACGTACCGAAAAGCATTCATTCATAACCTCAATCATTACCACATAAATCATATAAGGCATACACTTACCACTTATGGTAAGTGTATTAACTAATCACATTGAGTATGTACACAACCCCGAAAACATAACAAGGAAATGGGGCTAGAAACTCACATGCGTTTTGTTACGTTCATCGTTAATGGTTATTCCTTTCTTTAGCTATGCGCGACTAACTGTATAACAATTACACGTATCAATTAACTATCACTACCCATATCGCGTTTCTAGTTTAATTATAACCCTCAACGAATGGGGGTCCAGGGCAGCACCCCTGGCAGCGGGGTTCTTGGGGTGGCAGCCCCTAGCGGGGTCCAAGGGGCAGAGCCCCTGGCTGGGGTTATGCTGGAAAAGTTTTATTTTCATTAACTGTTCTTAACAAAATTTCCATTATAATTCTTTAATAATATTTTATTGTTAACTCATTAACCCTTTAAGGTATCTTTCATCAATTTATAAAGTCCAAGGGCTTCTATGTAATTAAATCATTTTATTTTAAGTCCAGGGACCTTTCTGTCCTTATTTTAAACTCTTATTCATTATAAAATTCCTTAACGAATGGGGCTCATTCGTTGCCTCCTAACGCGTGTGTTCTTTCATAACAAATGGACTCATTCGTTACCTCTTGACGAATGAACCTTTATAACGAATGAACCTCTATAGCGAATGGACCTTCTAACGAATGAGGGTTCATTCGTCACCTCTCCGTAAAGAATGGGCTAACGAATGTAGCTCATTCGTTACATCTTCCTTAACGAATGGGCATAGCGAATGGCTTAACGAATGTAACTCGTTCATTATTCTTTCTTAACGAATGGGCATAGCGAATGACAGTTCATTCGTTACCCGCACCTACGGTTAGGTCAGAGAATGTCAGAACATTCCCTGACATTCCCTAAACATTCCCCTATCACCGGAGCCGCCTTTCCGGCGCCGTTATCACCGGAAAACCGGGATCTCACCAGGAAAGCGAGATCTTAGTCGTTTTTCCACCGTTTTCATCCCGTTCTTTCTAGATTCGAGCTAGGGTGACCCCTAAGCTCGTTTTTAGATCGGTTTATACCCGATTCCATTCGGATATTGTGACTCTAATGATTGTCTAACACCCCGTAACCGCAGCGGAAACGTGAACGGGATGCAACAGACACGTCTGATATCAACAGCATTGCTTATAAAGAAAACACCACTACATTAATTCACATCATATTACAATGTTCCAAGTTTAGTTATCGTCTAGGCGATAGCACATAAGTTCTACCAACAGTACATTATCATAATTAATACAAAAAGATCATTAAGTTTCCACAAAAAGCACGCATCGTTCAAGCATGTAGCAATTATTCCAGTTTGGTGGTACCTAAAAAGCATGTAAAGAAAACGGGTCAACTACGAATAGTTGGTGAGTTTCACTAATTTAAATAAACAGTGACAAATCATTATAATAATCATATATTAGCGATGTAATTATGCCGAGCCCACAAGTGAGACCTCTGTTAACCCAATACTGTACCCGTTCCGGGGGCAATGTTAACCCAGAAACACTTCTAGGGACATCTGGGGACACTGTTAACCCAGTACAGTACCCATTCCGGGGGCAATGTTAACCCAGAAACACTTCTAGGGACATCTGGGGACACTGTTAACCCAGTACAGTACCCATTCCGGGCGCAATGTTAACCCAGAAACACTTCTAGGGACATCTGGGGACACTGTTAACCCAGTACTGTACCCATTCCGTACGATTCCCGTAAAATCAAATATTTATAAATACACGCCAATCCATGCGTTCAGTATGTACTTAAACATTTCAATAGTAACATGATTTCCGCCCCGGGAAAATATTTAGAAACAATTCAGAAAAAGGGGCTCGTGAAACTCACCTTATCGTAAGCAATTAAGTAACACAGTACGCCAGCTACTAGTCCGGATCTGTAATACGATCCCTAAGTCCGTTACTATACAATCATTATTAATAT
>NW_027505892.1:0-40000 GCF_021521415.1 Bidens hawaiensis | reverse complement strand
TCCCCAGTGCTCGCACTCGCAATGGCTTAATCCGATCTTTCCTACTCAAGGCATCGGCTACGACGTTAGCCTTGCCGGGGTGATAACGGATGTCACAGTCATAATCGCTTAACAACTCGACCCATCTTCGTTGCCTCATATTCAGCTCTTTCTGATCGAATATGTGTTGCAAACTTTTATGATCGGTGAAGATGGTGCACTTCGTACCGTAGAGATAATGTCTCCAGATTTTAAGTGCGAAGATAACCGCTCCCAGTTCTAAATCATGAGTAGTGTAATTTTTCTCGTGTACTTTTAACTGACGGGAAGCATAGGCTATAACCTTATTATTCTGCATCAACACGCATCCTAACCCTCTACGCGATGCGTCACAATACGCAACAAAACCATCGTCTCCATCGGGGAGGCTTAAAATCGGCGCTTGGCACAATTTTTGTTTTAGCGTTTGAAACGCCGTCTCCTGCTCTTCTCCCCATTCATACTTTCGATCCTTTTGAGTCAGGAGAGTTAAAGGTTGGGCGATGCTGGAAAAGTTCTCTATGAATCGACGATAATATCCAACTAAGCCTAAGAATTGGCGGATTTCCTTTGGCGTTTTAGGCGCTTGCCAATTCTTAATTGCTTCAATCTTACTCGGATCAACGTGTATTCCTTGATGGTTTACAACGTGACCGAGGAATTGCACTTCTTGTAACCACAAGTTACACTTGGAGAATTTTGCACACAACTTCTCCTGATTCAGAAGTTTTAAAATTATTCTTTAATGTTGCTCGTGCTCTTCTTTACTTTTCGAATATATCAAAATATCGTCAATAAACACGATGACGAATTTGTCGAGGTAGGGTTTACAGACTCGATTCATGAGGTCCATGAACACTGCCGGCGCATTTGTTAGCCCGAAAGGCATAACTAAGAATTCGTAATGGCCGTAACGAGTCCGGAACGCGGTTTTTGGGATATCTTCTTCTTGAATTCTAACCTGATGGTATCCCGATCTAAGATCGATTTTTGAGAAATAGCTCGCACCTTGCAGTTGGTCAAACAGGTCATCAATTCGGGGAAGAGGGTACCTATTTTTGATTGTTAACTTGTTCAACTCCCTGTAATCAATGCACATTCTAAGGCTCCCGTCCTTCTTTTTCACGAATAATACAGGTGCACCCCACGGGGAATGACTAGGACGTATAAATCCTTTATCCATCAATTCTTGCAACTGATTGGATAATTCTTGCATCTCGGACGGTGCAAGTCGGTAGGGTGCTTTAGCAACAGGGCCAGCTTGAGGTATTAAATCAATTCTGAATTCGACCTGTCGGGTTGGCGGTAATCCCGGAAGTTCTTCTGGGAAGACTTGTGGAAATTCGCGTACCACCGGGATATCATCCACCCGTTTATCCTCAGAATCTGTGGCCGTCAAGCTTGCTAGATACGCCACGCATCCCTGGCGTATATATTTTAACACCTTGAGGTGGGATATAAATGGTATCATTGTGCCTGACTTCTCTCCTTGCACTAACACCTCTTCGTCATCCGACACCCGGATCTTGACGATTTTCTTTTCACAGTTTATTTTCACTTTGTTACGTGCTAACCAATCCATTCCCACTATTACGTCAAAACTACCTAATTCTACCGGTAATAAGTCAATCAGGAAGGATTGATCGTTCAGAATAAAAGGGCAATTCCGAACTATCTGATTAAGTATCATGGTTTTACCGTTAGCGACTTCTACGGTATAAGGTTCTATGGTTTCACTAATCGGAAGGTTTGCTATCGATAGGAATTTAACGGAGACAAAACTTCTATCGGCGCCCGTATCAAATAATACAGAAGCGTAATGATCAGAGACGAGGAATGTACCTGTCACTACGCTGGGGTCCTGGCGTGCTTCGTTCGCCCCCATCACAAATGCTCGGCCTCTCGCCGGATTGGACGACGATGCCTGACCCACGGTTTGCCTCCCAATTCCTCCCTGGTTCAGTTTCGGACAGTATCTCTTGAAGTGATCTGTGCTGCCGCATTCAAAGCAAGCACGGCTGGTGGTCATCATTTGGTTTCCTTGTGGGTTTTGTTGTCGGGCTGGTTGGGTCCTAAATGGCTGCGCACGGATAGGTTGCGGTTGTCGGTTCAGATTGTTCAGGTTTGTCCTACATCTCGGTGCGTAGTGCCCATCCCTTCCACACCGGTGGCACACTAACTCCTTGCACACGCCACCATGCTGGTAACCGCATTTCCCACACTTAGGGAACGTCCCTTTCTGCGATTCCTGCCTTCCACCTGAACTAGTCATGGCGTAGTTCTGGGCAGCGGGCCTAGCACGTTTATTTTGCTGCTTCTCCTGGATCCTATGGTCATACGTACCCCGCTTTCCCCCAGCAGACTCTCCTGCCACCTTCAGTGACCCACTCCTCACGAAATCGTATGTGACGATACCAGCTTGCGTCACCGCTCCCTCAAACGTCTTGTGTCCCCCAGCGTTGACTATACTCCTTACTACTGGAGTTAGTCCCCATATATAACGCTCAACCGTCTTTGACTCTGGGGTGACCAACCATGACACCAATCGTGACAACTCGTTGAATCTGTTCGTATAACCCAAGTGGTCTGCCCCCTGCATCTCCAGGTTCCACAATTCGTTTTCTAATTTCTGCAGTTCGTTTTTCGGGCAGAAATGCTCCAGTAGAAGGGCCTTGAGCTCTGCCCAGGTCATGCGGTTTGTCGCTGCCTGACCGCGAGTTTGCACTATTGTGTTCCACCATGTCAAGGCATGGTCCATGAACGTGCAGGTAGCATAATTAACAACGTAATCCTCAGGGCAGTTGCTGATGTTCACAACAGACTCTATTTTCTCAATCCACTTAACCAACCCATTTGGTCCTTCAGACCCGCTAAATTCTAGGGGCTTGCACAACATAAAATCCTTAATTGAACATCCCTTTGTTGCAGGAGTCGGTTCAGTGCGGTTCGTTTCTACACTAGGTACAGGGCCATTACTGTCTGTAACGACCACCCTAGGCGGTGCGTCATTACTCGGAATCGGGTTACCGTTCTGTGGAGGATTAACATTTTGTTCCCCATCATTATTGGTGGTCGTTTGATTGCTCACAGGGCTTGGATTGGTCGTATTATTGATACTGGCGGCGATGCGCGATACTATATCCGGTATCGCCGCCTCTAACTGTCGAGCAATCAGACGGTCCACATCCACTTCTGACATTCGAGCTGACCGTTTTGGTGCCATTCTACACAACATTAAGAAAATACATATAATTAATACAAATTCCAATCTCGATACATAACACACATTCCATTCATTAATAAACATTATTACATATTACATAAACATCCGTTCACATTACATTCCTACCATCATCACATAGATTAAGTTTTCATACATCAATTCTACATCGGCATCATTTCGACATAACCCGCTATGGGTCAGTGCTTGAATGATACATCAAAAGTATCTACAATGATATCCCCAAAAAAGGCCCCCTATGGGCTAGTGGCTGTACTATAACTACCCAAGATTCATTCTATGTTAGCATCGCCACTAACTGCTTACACAGAGTATCAAAAAGCGGACCCTGACTACTACCACCCTAACATGATCTAAGCATGGTGGTATACCAACCACACCAACACTGCCACCATCACCACCAACACCGCCATCAAACCCCGAATCCGTGTCTCCATCCGGTCAATCATCCACTGGGAGTATGCGCCCTCCCTCCTCAGCTAGACAATCGCGTACTGGCTGTCCAGTACGCAGTCCGCCAGGTGTCTCCTCCTCTGGATCCCCACCGTCAAGGCGATGGTTTGCTCAACCACCTGCTCGGTGAGCACTCGGAGCCATGCAGCCTCAGCGGAATGACGCTCATCCCTCTCCAGCCTAGGGGTACCCCACACGGGTGGAGGCACAGGCTCAGGCTGGGGGCGGGAGGACTCGCCCCTGTGGTAAGTGGGTCTGAGTGGGGTAGAGGTAGGTGGGACATAAGGGTCACTGATCCGCGCCGTGAGGCGGGGACCGGGTCTGGGAGGGGTAGGGGTGACCTGTGGTGCGGGTGGGGTGGGGGATCTGGAAACCATAGTAGGGGAGGACAAGCTAGCACTCCTACGGCTAGTCTCACTAGGCTCAGTGCTGGATGCAAAGCGTAAGCTCCTAGAGTTCCCGGAACTGACCTCCTCCGGGTCCTCCTCCACTGACAGACTTCGAGACCTCGACATCCTTACCTGTACACAAGTTAGCAAACATATAGTTCCTTCTATAATGTAAATCACAATTAATATACACATACTTATACAACTTTGTCACATAAAAATATTATCATATACTTACACATATGTTGCCGGTTTTACCTATTAACGTTCCCCGTGACTTCCCCTGAATTCCCTCTTGTGGACAAGTCTGTTATTATGTTCCGGACCATAATAACTCACTTGTCCATCCAAGTTCATCCAGATCTCGTCACTATAAATTATTAGTTGATATTCAGATCCTATAATACTTGAGCTACTGGTTATATTTTAGGTATCTTTTAAAGACATCCTAATTCTTTATAACCAATGGCTCTGATACCAAGTTCTGTAACACCCCGTAACCGCAGCGGAAACGTGAACGGGATGCAACAGACACGTCTGATATCAACAGCATTGCTTATAAAGAAAACACCACTACATTAATTCACATCATATTACAATGTTCCAAGTTTAGTTATCGTCTAGGCGATAGCACATAACTTCTACCAACAGTACATTAACATAATTAATACAAAAAGATCATTAAGCTTCCACAAAAAGCAAGCATCCTTCAAGCATGTAGCAATTATTCCAGTTTGGTGGTACCTAAAAAGTATGTAAAGAAAACGGGTCAACTACGAATAGTTGGTGAGTTTCACTAATTTAAATAAACAGTGACAAATCATTATAATAATCATATATTAGCGATGTAATTATGCCGAGCCCACAAGTGAGACCTCTGTTAACCCAATACTGTACCCGTTCCGGGGGCAATGTTAACCCAGAAACACTTCTAGGGACATCTGGGGACACTGTTAACCCAGTACAGTACCCATTCCGGGGGCAATGTTAACCCAGAAACACTTCTAGGGACATCTGGGGACACTGTTAACCCAGTACTGTACCCATTCCGTACGATTCCCGTACAATCAAATATTTATAAATACACGCCAATCCATGCGTTCAGTATGTACTTAAACATTTCAATAGTAACATGCTTTCCGCCCCGGGAAAATATTTAGAAACAATTCAGAAAAAGGGGCTCGTGAAACTCACCTTATCGTAAGCAATTAAGTAACACAGTACGCCAGCTACTAGTCCGGATCTGTAATACGATCCCTAAGTCCGTTACTATACAATCGTTATTAATATAACTTTAACCGTGTTAACCGGTACATCTGGGGACACTGTTAACCCAGTACTGTAACCGTTCCGGGGGCAATGTTAACCCAGAAACACTTCTCCGGACTCAGATTGTGATATCGTTTAGAGTTCACTAGTCAAAATCACTATTAGTCGTTTTTCCCGTTTTGCGTGCCTAGCACGGTTATCCGTTTTTACGTTTCAAAAATGAGTTTGGTCACACACGACCCGAAAATAGTTGTTGACTGATAATTTAATTAAAGTTGTGAATTTAGAGCTCGGTTTAGACGCCCAGTTTGGCCGCGGGGCCCGTTTCCGTCTTAGTGCACCGGAAACTGTTAAGTCGGGTAAAAATTACTCAAATCATCCGAATTATTTTCGGATGATTCATTTTTACCTGTTTAACTCAATTATATGAAAATAGTTCATTTTTAGGGTTTTTATACACCAGTCAGTTCGTTTAGGCGAACTTTACCGGTTTACGCGTTTTAAGCTTTAAAAGTTTGTTTTTACACAAATAATTATCCGTTTAATCTCGGATCTTGAAATTTTGCACAAATCACTTTTTGACAGTGAGGAATTTTATAAAAATATTTCCAGAATTAATTTTTAAATTTAAAATTTATTTATCTATTTTTAAACACCATTTAAACACTAAATATGTCGTAAATACCAAACGATCTTAGAAAAATCCCAAATTTTTCCTGGATGACCCTTGCCATCCCCATAGTCTCCTTGAAGTGATCTGTGCTGCCGCATTCAAAGCAAGCACGGCTGGTGGTCATCATTTGGTTTCCTTGTGGGTTTTGTTGTCGGGCTGGTTGGGTCCTAAATGGCTGCGCACGGATAGGTTGCGGTTGTCGGTTCAGATTGTTCAGGTTTGTCCTACATCTCGGTGCGTAGTGCCCATCCCTTCCACACCGGTGGCACACTACCTCCTTGCACACGCCACCATGCTGGTAACCGCATTTCCCACACTTAGGGAACGTCCCTTTCTGCGATTCCTGCCTTCCACCTGAACTAGTCATGGCGTAGTTCTGGGCAGCGGGCCTAGCACGTTTATTTTGCTGCTTCTCCTGGATCCTATGGTCATACGTACCCCGCTTTCCCCCAGCAGACTCTCCTGCCACCTTCAGTGACCCACTCCTCACGAAATCGTATGTGACGATACCAGCTTGCGTCACCGCTCCCTCAAACGTCTTGTGTCCCCCAGCGTTGACTATACTCCTTACTACTGGAGTTAGTCCCCATATATAACGCTCAACCGTCTTTGACTCTGGGGTGACCAACCATGACACCAATCGTGACAACTCGTTGAATCTGTTCGTATAACCCAAGTGGTCTGCCCCCTGCATCTCCAGGTTCCACAATTCGTTTTCTAATTTCTGCAGTTCGTTTTTCGGGCAGAAATGCTCCAGTAGAAGGGCCTTGAGCTCTGCCCAGGTCATGCGGTTTGTCGCTGCCTGACCGCGAGTTTGCACTATTGTGTTCCACCATGTCAAGGCATGGTCCATGAACGTGCAGGTAGCATAATTAACAACGTAATCCTCAGGGCAGTTGCTGATGTTCACAACAGACTCTATTTTCTCAATCCACTTAACCAACCCATTTGGTCCTTCAGACCCGCTAAATTCTAGGGGCTTGCACAACATAAAATCCTTAATTGAACATCCCTTTGTTGCAGGAGTCGGTTCAGTGCGGTTCGTTTCTACACTAGGTACAGGGCCATTACTGTCTGTAACGACCACCCTAGGCGGTGCGTCATTACTCGGAATCGGGTTACCGTTCTGTGGAGGATTAACATTTTGTTCCCCATCATTATTGGTGGTCGTTTGATTGCTCACAGGGCTTGGATTGGTCGTATTATTGATACTGGCGGCGATGCGCGATACTATATCCGGTATCGCCGCCTCTAACTGTCGAGCAATCAGACGGTCCACATCCACTTCTGACATTCGAGCTGACCGTTTTGGTGCCATTCTACACAACATTAAGAAAATACATATAATTAATACAAATTCCAATCTCGATACATAACACACATTCCATTCATTAATAAACATTATTACATATTACATAAACATCCGTTCACATTACATTCCTACCATCATCACATAGATTAAGTTTTCATACATCAATTCTACATCGGCATCATTTCGACATAACCCGCTATGGGTCAGTGCTTGAATGATACATCAAAAGTATCTACAATGATATCCCCAAAAAAGGCCCCCTATGGGCTAGTGGCTGTACTATAACTACCCAAGATTCATTCTATGTTAGCATCGCCACTAACTGCTTACACAGAGTATCAAAAAGCGGACCCTGACTACTACCACCCTAACATGATCTAAGCATGGTGGTATACCAACCACACCAACACTGCCACCATCACCACCAACACCGCCATCAAACCCCGAATCCGTGTCTCCATCCGGTCAATCATCCACTGGGAGTATGCGCCCTCCCTCCTCAGCTAGCCAATCGCGTACTGGCTGTCCAGTACGCAGTCCGCCAGGTGTCTCCTCCTCTGGATCCCCACCGTCAAGGCGATGGTTTGCTCAACCACCTGCTCGGTGAGCACTCGGAGCCATGCAGCCTCAGCGGAATGACGCTCATCCCTCTCCAGCCTAGGGGTACCCCACACGGGTGGAGGCACAGGCTCAGGCTGGGGGCGGGAGGACTCGCCCCTGTGGTAAGTGGGTCTGAGTGGGGTAGAGGTAGGTGGGACATAAGGGTCACTGATCCGCGCCGTGAGGCGGGGACCGGGTCTGGGAGGGGTAGGGGTGACCTGTGGTGCGGGTGGGGTGGGGGATCTGGAAACCATAGTAGGGGAGGACAAGCTAGCACTCCTACGGCTAGTCTCACTAGGCTCAGTGCTGGATGCAAAGCGTAAGCTCCTAGAGTTCCCGGAACTGACCTCCTCCGGGTCCTCCTCCACTGACAGACTTCGAGACCTCGACATCCTTACCTGTACACAAGTTAGCAAACATATAGTTCCTTCTATAATGTAAATCACAATTAATATACACATACTTATACAACTTTGTCACATAAAAATATTATCATATACTTACACATATGTTGCCGGTTTTACCTATTAACGTTCCCCGTGACTTCCCCTGAATTCCCTCTTGTGGACAAGTCTGTTATTATGTTCCGGACCATAATAACTCACTTGTCCATCCAAGTTCATCCAGATCTCGTCACTATAAATTATTAGTTGATATTCAGATCCTATAATACTTGAGCTACTGGTTATATTTTAGGTATCTTTTAAAGACATCCTAATTCTTTATAACCAATGGCTCTGATACCAAGTTCTGTAACACCCCGTAACCGCAGCGGAAACGTGAACGGGATGCAACAGACACGTCTGATATCAACAACATTGCTTATAAAGAAAACACCACTACATTAATTCACATCATATTACAATGTTCCAAGTTTAGTTATCGTCTAGGCGATAGCACATAACTTCTACCAACAGTACATTAACATAATTAATACAAAAAGATCATTAAGCTTCCACAAAAAGCAAGCATCGTTCAAGCATGTAGCAATTATTCCAGTTTGGTGGTACCTAAAAAGTATGTAAAGAAAACGGGTCAACTACGAATAGTTGGTGAGTTTCACTAATTTAAATAAACAGTGACAAATCATTATAATAATCATATATTAGCGATGTAATTATGCCGAGCCCACAAGTGAGACCTCTGTTAACCCAATACTGTACCCGTTCCGGGGGCAATGTTAACCCAGAAACACTTCTAGGGACATCTGGGGACACTGTTAACCCAGTACAGTACCCATTCCGGGGGCAATGTTAACCCAGAAACACTTCTAGGGACATCTGGGGACACTGTTAACCCAGTACTGTACCCATTCCGTACGATTCCCGTACAATCAAATATTTATAAATACACGCCAATCCATGCGTTCAGTATGTACTTAAACATTTCAATAGTAACATGCTTTCCGCCCCGGGAAAATATTTAGAAACAATTCAGAAAAAGGGGCTCGTGAAACTCACCTTATCGTAAGCAATTAAGTAACACAGTACGCCAGCTACTAGTCCGGATCTGTAATACGATCCCTAAGTCCGTTACTATACAATCGTTATTAATATAACTTTAACCGTGTTAACCGGTACATCTGGGGACACTGTTAACCCAGTACTGTAACCGTTCCGGGGGCAATGTTAACCCAGAAACACTTCTCCGGACTCAGATTGTGATATCGTTTAGAGTTCACTAGTCAAAATCACTATTAGTCGTTTTTCCCGTTTTGCGTGCCTAGCACGGTTATCCGTTTTTACGTTTCAAAAATGAGTTTGGTCACACACGACCCGAAAATAGTTGTTGACTGATAATTTAATTAAAGTTGTGAATTTAGAGCTCGGTTTAGACGCCCAGTTTGGCCGCGGGGCCCGTTTCCGTCTTTAGTGCACCGGAAACTGTTAAGTCGGGTAAAAATTACTCAAATCATCCGAATTATTTTCGGATGATTAATTTTTACTTGTTTAACTCAATTATATGAAAATAGTTCATTTTTAGGGTTTTTATACACCAGTCAGTTCGTTTAGGCGAACTTTACCGGTTTACGCGTTTTAAGCTTTAAAAGTTTGTTTTTACACAAATAATTATCCGTTTAATCTCGGATCTTGAAATTTTGGACAAATCACTTTTTGACAGTGAGGAATTTTATAAAAATATTTCCAGAATTAATTTTTATATTTAAAATTTATTTATCTATTTTTAAACACCATTTAAACTCTAAATATGTCGTAAATACCAAAAGATCTTAGAAAAATCCCAAATTTTTCCTGGATGACCCCTGCCATCCCCATAGTCTCCTGTAATTTTTCCAGAACCAAAATCTCTTTTTACATGCCATTTTCACTAAAACCGAGCTAGAAAACCCTAGAACTCATTTAACCGAAAAGCCTACTTAGACTTCTCCAACTGACCTAAAATTTTTTGTGTGACTTTTACATGATATAAAAAGCGTATCTGGAATTTTCCAGAATTTTTCATGATATTTAACTATTTTTCACCATTTTTAGCCAAAACCGAGCATTAAATTCACCAAATATTCATCCTTTGTCCAAAAATTACCAAAATTTCACAGATCTCATATTTTCATGTGTAGATCATCTCTGTAAAATTTCATGACTTAAATCTAAACGTGTCACAATCTGTCCAAAACACAAACATCACACAAAAACCGAACTACCTTGTGTTTCTAGCTTCAAATCGCAAGGATCTCGCTTTCTTGCCTTTGCTAACAACTAGATACAACACCTACAAGCACAATAACACCACACCAAGCAAGTTACACCCACAATCAAGCCATTTCTTTCATGGTTTCGGTTATGATTTAAAAACAAAGATTTAACGGAAAAAATTCGTTTTTGGTTCGTTTAACTCCTTTCTTGGACCAAGATCCCTTGTATAACCCGTATACATCACTTGATCATGCAAGAATCGGTTTCATCTCGGGTTTTCACCCTTTTTCACTTGAAACTTCATTTTCTTGCAAATAACTCGAGAAAGGAAGGTGAAAACGTGAATAACTCAATCTTTACCTCGTTGTTCTTGCTACAAAATCTCGGTTTTAGATCATGAAGTTGAGAGAATTGAAGAACATGAAGATGATTGTTTTAAAAAAAATAACAAGGTAGGGGTGTTACCCCCTCCTTATCCGATCGGACTCAAGGGAGAGGTGGGGTGGGACCCACTTCTCCATTCTTAGCCACTCATTCAGATTTCTGAAATCTGGATAATGTTTTGGATGATCTGGTTCAGTTCATTTTTCGGTTCAATGTTTAATTCGGCTTAAAACGAGGCTAAAACGGTCGTTTTTCGGCTTAAAAATGAAATTTATATAAAACCAATTTAAAAACTTCAAAAACTTAAACCATGACATTTATTATCTTAGAACATCATATTATTAATAATTACGCATCTTTTTCGGCTTGATCGATCGTCTCTTGCTCGGTTTGGTATTAAAGGTTTCGTTTAACGTACCGACGTACCATTAAATCGAAAATTCTTTTCTGTGCTTTAATTCACTTATCCCGAAGCTTTAATACTTCGTAAACATCACTAAATATCATATATCTCGTCTATAATGTAATCCTCGATTCGTTCGGGTTTCAACAACCGTTAATCGGTTGATCGTATTTCCAATACGATTAACTGTATAATCGAGTATAATCCGCACTGTGAATCATACATACTCGTATCAACATATCATAATTCATATATTCATTATGAAATAACACATAATTAGTATATACCGGTTAGGGTATACCTGATTCTGCCGGAATCGTTACAGATTGAGGGTGTTGGTTCATCGTCTCGTGACTAGATCTAGCGGGTTTGGATCCATATAAGGTCATAACATCATTACCTCAAATCGATGCTCGGTTTCCTCTTGTGTTCTGCTAGAGAAAGAGAGAAAAATGAGAGAGAGCTTAAGTGTGTGTTTTGGATGGTTTAAGGAATGAGTGGAATGAATGGATTAATGAATAATATTGTTTATATATTATGGGTCATAGGCTTAAACCCATGGTCTTTCTTCCTTCCTTATTAATCCAACTCCATTACCCACATTTATTTAACCCAACACAAGCCCATCTCATATAACTAATATTATTATTTTATAAACCGTAAAAGAAAATGGGATGTTACATTACTAATAATAATAATAAAAATATTAACAATAATACTAATAAAAAATTTTAATAATAAAAAAATATTGATAATTACCGTAATAATAATAATGATGATGACGGCGATGATAAGAATATGATAACAATATTAGTAGTAATATTAGTGGTGATGATAAGATTAATAATAATAATAATAATAAATTCTTTTTAAAAAACCCTTTGACTGAAAGTTAAAAATAACTGAGGATTTGGGATTAGGCGCGAGGTGTTAGTAAAAGAAATAAAATGTAGGAGGGTATACAAAAGAAAATATAGACGAGTTTGATGAGTTTTGTAAAGATCTAAGTATTGAAACCGGAAAATCGTGTAAGGTCGACAAAGGATGCGGGGTTAGGATATTGCGTGGGGGAAACAAGTTAGGCCTTCCAAAGTATGGCGGGTGTGCTATGGTAACCACAATGATAGTAGGCTTGAAGCATGAGGTCAAACATGTGATTGAGACAAATGGTTAGGTACAGGTCTTGCAGATGGGTGAGTGGCGTTGAGTTTGGGTAGGTTTTAACAATAAGTGGTAATTGAATCTATCACAGATTGAAGTATATCAACGTTTCAGGGAAGTAAAGTGGTGGGATTTACACATACTGTACAAAGGGTGTGTTTCAGCGCGAGGCTTTCCGATTGTGTTTAGTTTCCGTTTCCAAGAATGGTGCTGGGTTTGAATTTGAATTTACTATAGCGATGAAGGTGGGTGCGATCAAACGTGGGGTGATCGGGATCGCTGAGGCCATTTGCTTGATAACTTGGATTGTAATTTTGCGAGTTGAGTGTGACAACTAGGAAAACGAGGAGGCATGATACAAAACGTGAAGAATTCGCATGACTTGGGACGCAAGTATGAAAACGACTAATAGATACATCAATAAAAACAAGTAAAGAAAAGAAATTGCATGAAACAAATTTGAAATCGAAATGGAAATTCCCATGAAACGTCATGAGTTTTCACATTTCAATAAACGAAAACCTCATAAATTATTGAATAATCATATGAAAAAAGTATTAAACTTAACAATAAATAGTGATTGAATTGAAAATCGAGTGTTCATGTACCACCATGATTTTTCGAACTTTCACTTATAAAACATAAGAGTAAATGATTATTGCGATAAAGTAATCGAATTGAAATTCGACCATTCATGTATCACCATGACGTTTCGAATTTTCAATTCTAAAACGTAGTAGTAAATGAGTAAAATAATATAATGATCGAATCGAAATTCAACCATTTATGTATCACCATAACTTTTTGAACGTTCAATTCTAAAACGTAATAGTAAAATAATAAAGTAATCGTATTGAAAATTTGGTTATTACCTTTCGAACTTCTAAAATTTTAAACCGTAAAGGAATGCATAAATTAAGAAAATGAGTCACAAAAGTTTTTAGACTTAACTATTCTCATATCAAAATGCGTAATTAACTCTAACCGAAAGCTGAGTATTCGTTTATCACCACGACTTGACAGACTTTTAGTTAAAACACATTGTAAAACAGAGAGAGCCGGACGTCACACGTCGCATGAATCACCATGACTTGTATGACATCCTAAGAGTGTAACCATATTCTTTTCACAAAGAGAACATGGTCACGTTTGAAAACTTAAAGTTGTTATTCAAATGGCATTGCAAGTGTTATGCTTTGGCTTAATAGAGTCCATGCCCTTTCCTAACTCTCCGCGTCTGATTGGGATTTATGCGGATTGCTTATCCTTAGGTTTCAATAACCTTGGTGTCAAGAGCTCGGAAAACAAGCGAGCCCCCTTACAGTTTACTACATACCCGCCATAACGAACAATCTTTAAGAAGAAGAAATATCGGACCACCAAAAATCGAAAATTTGATTATTGAAATTGAAAATCTTTGTGTTAGGCATAAGCCTTGGACTTGTGTGTGCTTGTGTAATTGAAGTAATTGAATCATCGGTATCATAGTACCAAGTAAGTGCTTTGAACAATCAAATAGGGGCCACATAATTTCTAACATGCAACCCTAAATAAATAAAAATAAGCTATAACAAACTAGAACACTACGTCTAATGTCCTATCATATAGTCACGGCTCCGATACCAATTTGTAACACCCCGGCTAAAGCGGAATACGCCCGAGTGTGACGTACAAATTTCTCAAAACACATGTGACACTATTAAGTGACAATATTATCATTAACTGATTTAAATAACAAGTACACAAGTTTGGAAGTAAGAGATATACACATTTAAGCAATTTCTCCATTTAAGTTGAATATCCTAAGTACTAATGTCTTTGTCACGGTAACATCTTCTAAATAAGGTACCTGTAGCATATATATAAGATAATGTCAAATAAATGAATAGTTGATGAGCTTCCACAGTTTGATATAGGTACACAAAAATCTACAACTCTATGAACAAGTGTAAAACAAATAAGGGTTCTTTACACTCGAATCAATGTCCTGAGTGTAAAGAATCAATGAAGGTCCTTTCTAGTTGGGATTGTGCACCAACGTACTCGGATCGGGGTCCCTTTTCCACTCGAATCTATGTTCTGAGTGCAAAGGGGGCGTATGATCATACTTATCGAAGAAATCCATGCACACAATATTTGAGGAAGTAACAAGTAAACACACAAGTCCATGTAACGAATTATAGTTTGTAAATAATGAATAAATGATATTGTAATGTTGATAGGATATATATGCTTCCCCCAAAAGTAATAAAAAGGTAAATACGGGGGTGTGAGAAACTCGCCTTGAAGTTGAAGACAAACTTGAAATAAAACCGAAAGTACGTAAATGAAACCGAAACAATTGAACGTCATGAACTAGAATTAAAAGCATAAAAAATGAATATCAACTAACGACTTATAAAAGTAAAGAAATCAGTTTGTCGGAAATTAGAAGTGTTTAATGTATGTTTTATTATTTTATGAAGTTTGATAATATTATAATATTATATTTAACAGAATATTAACAATTTACTAATTTAATATTATTTAAATTACGAGATTAATGTAAAGTTTGAATATTATAGAGGTTACGGAAATATTGGTATTAACGATGTATTTTATTTTGAAAGCGATATTGTTAACGAATTATAGAGTTTAACGAAAGAAACATAATATATATAATTTAATCACGTTTAAAACTTATTTGACGAGTTTGAAAGATTGGTTTTTAGGTGAAAAGCTAAAACTAATTATAACAATTTTTATTTATCTTAAAATAATTTTATTTTATTTAGTATAGGTTTTGTTAATTTTGTTTGATTTTTAATTAATAAGTAAAAGGTTTTTAAAAAATAATATATATTACAAAACGCAGTGACCCGGGTTCGAACCCGAGTCCCTACGTCCACATTACATAGGCGCAACCGCTGGACCAAGTCTACAAGTTGTTATAACATCAGAAACAATATATATATATATATATATATATATATATATATATATATATATATATATATATATATATATATATATTTAATAAGCTTCATGCTCATCATCTTCACATAAACCCTAGGATTTCAATTCTCCTAATCCGTTCCATGTTTGCCCAATCTTTGTTAGGAGTTTTTTTAGACACTTGAAAACAATACGAATTCATATCTTACTTACTTGATTTGGTTCCGGTTTGATGGTAAACAAAGCTTGGCCAGAATTAAACTTGGATGAACAATTTGATAACATCAGAGAGTTTGTTTGCGAAACATTATCTTCACAGCAGATGTAGATGACGATTAGTGCGTTTATTATAGTTCCAGTTGAACCGATTAGTGTTTAATTCGCGTTAATAGGATTTGATAATTATTGATGTTGGGTTAGAGATTAATACGAGTAATGAGTTGATAAATGACGAAATAAATCGCATAATAATGTTTATCAATAATGGAGAAGTCGTTTGGGATAATTTAATGGGTCAAACGAGGTGTAAAACGAGGGTTGGGTTATCTTATATTATAATATTTAATTATATTTACACACTAGTCCTTCATGTTTCAAGCTATATTAAATCATAAAAGAAAGATTTAATTACAATTTAAACCTTATACTTTTAGGTATTATATAAAGGTGATAAAAGTTACCAAGTTAGATTATTTTTGTATTATACCCGGATAGTTCGAGACTCGTTTAAGTATGCATGTTTGTACTTCGAGTTTCGTTATTGAACCACACGAAATAGGAAAAGAACGAATAATGACTATTAAACGTCGTAATTGTTATTAAACAAATGAACTATAATTATATATATAGTATGCGAATGATATGAATACATCGAAACATAAAATCAAGTCGGCTAATGAACATAATAAAATTACATGAGATGAAACTTGAAATATATATTTATATTTAGCATATATTTACAAATAAAAACCAAAAATTTAAAACGTTTCAAATTTTCGGCTTTGAAAAGTAACGAATGTTACGTCAATCGCCGGCGTTGAGACTATGAGTCGACATAAATTCGGTTGGTCTTCGTCACGTTGGTTACATATCATAAGTAAATTGTAACATCCCGAAGTTTCTATAAATAATATATAATATATTAATTACCTCGAAAGAATAAATTGATCTACTAGATTAATAATAATAATATAATTCCCGTTTAATGTTTCGGTTAAGAAAATAATATTTATTGTTATGGGTTGGGCTTGTGTTGGGTTAAAATAATATGGGTGATGGACTTGGATCATTAAGGAAGGAAGAAAGACCATGGGCTTGAGCCCATGACCCATAATATATATATATATATATATATATATATATATATATATATATATATATATATATATAATCATCCCTTAATCCATTCATTTCCACCCATTCCATCCACCATCCAAAACACACACTTAAGGTCTCTCTCATCTTTCTCTCTTTCTCTTGCCGAACCCAGGAGGAAACCGAGCATCGATCCGAGGTAATGATGTTATGGTCTTATATGGATCCAAACCTGCTAGATCTAGTCGTGAAACGACGAGCCGACACCCTAAACCGTTAAATTCATGAGATCCAGATGGAATCGGGTATAAACCGATCTAAAGACGAGCTTAGGGGTCACCCTATCTCAGATCCGGATCGAACGAGACGAAAAACGGTGAAAACGGTGGGAAAATGGGTGAGGTCTCGCTTTTCCGGCGAGATCTCGGTTTTCCGGTGATGACGGCGCCAAAAAGGCGGCGCCGGAAAAACGGGGAATGTCAGAGAACGTTTCTGACCAAACCCTAGGCACGTATAACGAATGGACTGCCATTCCTTACGCCCATTCGTTAAGGAAGAATAACGAATGGACCGCCATTCGTTATGCCCAATCGTTAAGGAAGACTAACGAATGGACTGCCATTCGTTATGCCCATTCGTTAAGGAATAATAACGAATTATCTAAGGAAGAATAACGAATTAGCTACATTCGTTAAGTCACTCGTTACGAAAAACTAACGAATGAACCCTCATTCGTTAGCCGGACCAAACGAATGAGTCCATTCGTTATGAAGGTTAGTTCGTTATAAAGGGCAATTCATTAAGAAATAACGAATGAGTCCATTCATTAACGAACTGGATAAAGAATAAGAGTTCGATAGAATGACAAAAAGGTACCTGGACTTAGGATAACATGGATTAATTACAAAGAAGCCCTCGAACTTTATTAGTTAGAAAATAAAATAATTAATTAAGCATTCTAATGAAAATCGTGTTAAGGCAGTTAATGGAAATAAAATTTTTCCAAGCTGACCTGGCAGCTCGACCCTAGCCAGGGGCTCTGCCCCTTCGACCCCTCTAGGGCTGCCGCCCCTAGAACCCTGATGCCAGGGGCGCTGCCCCTAGACCCCCATTTGTTGAGGGTTATAATTAAACTAGAAACACGATATGGGTAGTGATAGTTAATTGATATGTATAATTGTTATACAGTTAGACGCGCACAGCTAAAGAAAGGAATATCCATTTACGGTGAACGTAACTGCATTCAGGTGAGTTTCTAGCCCCATTTCCTTATTATATTTTCGGCGCTATGTGCATACTAGATGTGATTAGTAATACACTTACCCTAAGTAGTAAGTGTATGCTATATATGATATATGTGATAGGATGTATGAATGTAATGAACGAATGCCTGTCGGTACGTGAACGATCTTTAGATGTTGCATGTATCGTCACGGAGTATGATTGTTAGATGAATGACGTGAAGAATGCCTAGAGTGTTCGTATATGTGATGTGTGTGTAAGAAGGTACATGAATGGTATGTGAGATCTACATCCGACATAGTAAGTAAGGATGGCAGATCCCTCTAAACTTCTACTGGACCTAGACTCAACATGTGATAGCGTAGTTAAGGACTGTGGGCCTTATACGTGTTATAGATGATAGATGTCAACGTAGATAAGGACTATGGACCTTATAATACGTATAGTAGATAGGAGTCAACATAAGAACGGACTGCAGACCTTATACGTGCTGTAAATGTAATGGCATATGGGAGGACTTTGGACCTCGATGTGATATGGAATAGGTGGAAACATAGGGAAGGACTGCGGACCTTGTACGTATTGTTGTTGTAGGAGGGTATAGGGAAGGACTGCGGACCTTGTACGTACCTTGAAATGGTGAGTATAGGTATAGACGGTGGACTATGAACATACTGTCAGTGGGCTGAGGTAAGTGATAGTATGTATGTATGAAAGTGTGGTAACATGTTAAGTATGAATATGTATCTTCAGATACGTATATATGTAAGTATGTGGATGTATTGTATGTCGCTCAATTAACTAGAACCCACTCAGCGTAGCTGACTTTTAGTATGCACGCAGGTAAATATATATTATGAGCTGGCATGAGGATGGCACATGGTATGGATTGAACGTCTGGCATCTGAAGATGGAAGAAATGATGACTTAAATATGAAGTTTATGTTATTTTTTAAAATCAAGACTTGAATGTTTGTAATGATGGGTTGAAGTTTTATATTCCGCGAAAGTTTTTAATTAACTCTAATCTATAGAACTGTGTTTATGAGTAAATCCAATGTCCAAGTAGGGCACCGGGTTCGGGGCCTTACATAAATCAAAACAAATTTGGCACTATGTCGGTTTTCATTACGATACTGAAACTAAAACAAAATGTAGCGAGCTTATTGAAATTTTCTTGGTTTCTATCACATTCGTTATGATACCGAAACTAAAAGAAAAAAGAAAAAAAAGAATTGTCATTCGGTTGGTTTACATTATGTTTGTTACGGTATTGGACCTAAAAAACAAAACAAACAAAAAAATAAAAAAAAACTCTTCGACCACTAAGTGCCGCCAAGTGACGCAATAGGGCACTTACGGCACCAAAGTTGTCATTTATATCTATTAGTAATTAGTTATTTAATACCATAATAAAATCTATATGGTCCTTTTGTCATGTAACTTCGAAGGAGTAGACAATAAAAAGAAATTAAACAACCCTTCATGATGAAGGAACTAACTAGTGAATCACCCATATATTATTACAGCCACGTTTCATTATTAACGATTCACATACATAAACTTATTTTGCTTTATCCTTGGAGAAACAAAAAGCTAGGGAAGTCGGTCCACATAACATACCACCAACTTTTAATATATATAAACATAAGAGATTTAAGACACAAGTTATAGAGAGAAAACAAAATGAATAAAGTTGGAAAATCAAAGAAAATATAATTGAGAAAGAGAGTTAGCAATGGGTCACCGTGCTTGACGGAGTCGCGACAGAGGTTCTCAGACGATTACATAGTGGTCTTACACTGGAACTGTAACGGACGAGCCGACAAGTCCGAGCCTCGAAGTGCGTTTCATCAAGTTGGAGTCTCGAAGCCACTTCGGAGTTCCGACGTTTTGTTCCCCGACACCGGACGTGAGTAGAAATATTTTCCGGACATCTTTAAACATTATATCCGAATACCCATTTTAAGTTCCGAGGTAACAAGAAGAATGCATCAGTGAAACACTGATCATAACAATGGTGATTACGTCTAAACTATTTATAGGAGTGAATATGTCCAAACTCTTTATAAATTTTTAATCGAGTCTTATAAATGATTACATGGGATTACGTATCCCTAAAAAATAATAAACAAAGGTAATCGTTTGCCCTCAGGCTATCATATGCGTTTGTCTGGATCCTTACATATGTGGCAGACGGTGGGCACACCGCACCATGCCTGATTATGCCTCCGCAAAGTTGGGCTGAACCTACGATGTTCGAGTGGGGATAAACTTGTGTATATAGGCAGTGGCTACGATCTTGAACACAACATGTTGTGTTCGCTGAGCAGTTTCGAGTTGAGCTGGAGTTTGTAATAGTTGTTCAGACTTTCAGAACTTTATTATTTCCGAAGCCACGTTGGGCTGCGGCCTACAATGTGTCGAGGGGATAATTAAGTATATAAAAATATTTTGTGTCAACGTGTTCACCAGTATGTGTTGTTGATGTATTTTATAAACTATTTTACAGGTAACCAAGAGTAGGTGTTTGGTGATTACAGATAACCATTAGACGATTTGATGGCTCTGATGAAACTTTTATTATTAAATAATTTAAATTATGGTTTTTCATATTTAAACACTTTTGTAATGACTAACGGGTGTTTAATTCCCGTTTTTTGGAATATATATTAATATTTTAATTATGACTTCTGCTTTACAACCTTAAACTATGATATATTTTCAATATATGTACCAACTATTGGTCACACTTCTAGACCCCAAATTAAGGTGAGACAGAGTGGTATCAGAGCCATTGGTTCTAGCAAATTAGATATTTGAAAAAAGTACATAGGCTTTAACCAGACTAGAATTTGATAAGTATGGATAAGATATGATAGTACAAAATTTTATATTTTATCATGCCCAAAATTTTCAACAATAAATAGTTATTCTCAACAACTCCAAAACCTCTAAGTAACCAGTTTACTTGTATTTTAACATATACTGATAAAATAGTTGAATAAACATATCTACTGATAAAACAGTTGAATAAACATATCTAGTAGTATTTTGGAGTAGAAACCTTTAAAAAAACGTTCGAACTAAATTAGAAAAAAATTAAAACTGATGTATCTAAATCTTCAATATACTTAGGTATGGACAATTGGTGTAACATCCTAAATCTATAATATTAAAATAAGAAAAGTTTATGTTTTGAAACGTGAGTTAATATTTAATTAAGATTAAATTAAAGAAAGAAGTATAGACTTGGATAATTAAAGATGGAACAAAGGATGAGATGGGCCTTAGGTCCATGGGCTTAATAGAGTATAAATACTCCCTTAAACCTTCTTAAAACCCTAGATCCCTCATTTCTCTCCATATTATTCACTACAAACTTAAAACACACACATACATAAACAAACTCACGACCGCAAGCTAAAGGAGCAATCCGAGACCAAACCGAGACTATAACTTGGTAGATCTTGAATGTGCAAGAAAGATACAAGATTGTAGTTCATCACCAAGCTAAACCATAACCATAAAAACACGTAAAGGTATGTCCTTTATCTTTAAAGTTTACGTTTTTATGAACGGTTAGCCTTGAAACTAAACCCTAGAGTAGATCGGGTATAAACGAAACATAAAGTAGCAAACTTGATGTTAAAATGGACTTAACAAACTTACGGTTATGAACGGCTCATTTAAAGAAACCCTAGATCTAGTTTTGAACGTTTTAAGCCTAAAGGTCCAAGCTTTATAATCCCTCGAGTCAAGCATTGGTCTAAAACGGTTAAGGAAATATTTGAGAGTTAATACCGAGCCATAACGGGTTGTTAAAATCATAAAATGTAACGGTAATGGGGATAAAAGGGCCAAAACCGTACATCTCGTTCGATTACATTAAACGAGTCGCTTAAATTGGCCCAAGTCGATTACAAGTGTTAACTCGCTTACACTGTTAATTCTCTTACCTTGCACCTATCGATTACATGATCTCGCTTGCTTTATAGATGATCACAATCGAACTCGCTTACAATGTCCAGTCGCATACATTGAGTTCGATTACAATACGACTCGATCACATTACGGTGTCTTACAACATGATCCGATTGCATTTATGTAATCGATTACAATAGGAACTCGATTACATTGGGAATCTCATACAAACCCTATAGTCGAATACATGGTTACCATCGATTACTTGTATGACTCACTTACAAATAGACAAATCGATGACAATGTAACTCGCTTACATGTGGGTCGATTACAATGAACCAAGCCGATTATACCAGCACCCGATCACATTGCTAATTCGATTACACCATGGATTCGATCACACAAGCCTAGTTCGAATACAATGACTAACTCGATTATAAAGTAATCGATTACAAGGGTGTCTGGTTCGCATACAAGGCCTAAGTCGATTACGGACTATACTCGGTTACAAATGAGGGCTCGGTTACATTCGAATACTAGTATTATTCTAATACAACCAAAGGGTTTGACGGGCACGAGATGTACAACCCATTCTAGTGTGATACAAATAACTTATACATGTATGAGTTGAATAACCCGAGCACCTTATATATAAGAATGCAATAAGAAAACCAAAGTAATTGAATATATTGTATTCAATTATGTTAGAGCTTAAGGATAAATAATCTAAGTAAAAAGTAATCTAAAACGAGGCCGTTAGATTAGACCATACTTAGCCATTTTTGGCAGAAATACAAGGAGGACAAGTATGGATACGTGTAACTTATATACAATTATCAAAGCTTAATTAAAGAAGAGATTAACGATTAACGGAGAAATAAATAGGATCCAAGTGAGTTTCTAGCCCCCATTTCCTTGCTATGTTTCGATGCTGTGTGCATACTCAATGTGAATGTTAATACACTTACCTTAAATGGTAAGTGTATGTCTTAATGATGAATGTGATAGCTATGTTTAAATTATGAATGCATGCTTGACAGTACGTGAACGACCTTCGGGTATTGCACATATTGTTAAGGAAAGTATAGTGTAGCATGTATGATATGAGTATGCGAATAAGGATGTTTGGACGACCAGGATATGTATGATATTATGTAAGATATATATGAATGTGATAATGGAGATGATAATGAAAGGTAAGGTAAGGAAAAAGGGTTGCATACCCTAATAATATATGCGAAGGTTAAAGGGTTGCATACCCTAATAATATATGCGAAGGTTAAAGGGTTGCATACCCTAATAATATATGCGAAGGATAAAGGGTTGCATACCCTACTAATATATGCGAAGCTTAAAGGGTTGCATACCCTAATAATATGTGCGAAGGTTATAGGGCATAATGCTCTTTAAAACATAAGGTATGAATATGAAAGAAAGAAAGTATGAAGGTAAGTAAGTATA
Organism: Bidens hawaiensis; assembly: GCF_021521415.1. Taxonomy (NCBI): domain Eukaryota; kingdom Viridiplantae; phylum Streptophyta; class Magnoliopsida; order Asterales; family Asteraceae; genus Bidens; species Bidens hawaiensis. The sequence continues at coordinate 16,568 of NW_027505892.1, read as the reverse complement.
TTATAACGAAAGTATGAAGTATGTATGAAAGTATGTAGTTATGAATGTGTTGTATGTTTTATGATTAACTACTCACTCAGCGTAGCTGACTTTTAGTATGCACGCAGATGAGTAGAATGAGACAGCTGGCTTGAGCGGGGGCACATGGCAGAAGAATAAGAGTCTGGCATATGAAGACTCAAGATGCTTTATGTTCAAATGTTTTGATTTTGAAAGACAAGATGTTTGTTTAAGATAAGTTATGAATTAGTATGTATGTTTTATGAAAGTTTTAATATTCCGCGAATGTTTTAATTAACTCTGATATTTAGAACTGTGTTTATGAGTAAATCCAACATCCAAAGTAGGGCACCGGATTCGAGGCCTTACAATTGGCGGTTCGGCATATTACGCGAATGGAACCCAGCGTGATTGGAACCACCACTGGACTAAGTTGCTCTAGAATGAATAATATATGAGTGTTTGATCTAGATTAGATCATCAAAGGAAATATTTAAAACGGAAATAAGTAAACTAAATAGTTAATTATAATTGGCCATTGTTTTTAACAATTTACATTTCTCGTTATGTTCTAAATTATTACCTAAAATGACAACTTTTGAAAGTTCAAATCTGTAATCTTTACCAGATGTGTTTTTCTATCAACTACAACATAAAATATATGGACAGAGAAAAAAAAAATATTATAGAAATTCTAAAATTTCTGAATAAAATCATCTTACAAATCATCAATAGTGCTCTTTAAAAACTATACAACAAATTATATTCTATGAAAATAATAGACTGACTTATAGGATTGAGTCAGAGTTTTAAGATGCCTCTTAGGCAAATAGAACTAAGTTAGGCTGACTATGAAACTATACGAGGCAAAATAGAAAACTAAAATATGTGTAACAAAAGAAACTATATGAGGCAAATTAGAAAACTAAAATATGTGTAACAAAATTTTAAGATAGTAATCTTCAATAAAATAGACACTCAATTAATTGAATACTTTATCTAAAGAAAACTCATACAAAGGGATCTGTCAAAATACTCAATGTAGAATACACCATTCGTATTTTTAAAAAAATAAATCAAATAAATTAGAATAGGAGCAAAGCGAGGATTAAGAAATAAATTTATATAAAAATAAATAAATAAATTGTATGATGTGAAAATTGTTATAAGAAATAATTAAATAATATAACGTCATACCGACATCTAAATTATAAAATTTTCATATGATTAATAATAATCACTAAAGATTAGGATACAAAATATCAAAGAATTATTCGTCAAAGGAATTATTTTTATTTTGTTATAATAATAAAAAATCATTTAAAATTTAAACGTATAAAAAAACAAATGGTTGAGAGAAAATATAGAAATAATAGTATATAAAATATTTCATTTCCATAAATTATAGAAGATATTGAATATATAAAAATATAAAAGTACAGGAAAGAAAAGAAAAACAACTAACTTTTCGTTAAAGAAAAGAAGAATTTGAAGTATATAACAAAAGATAACCAAGAATTTTGAGTAAGATAAACGAACTATTACACGTAGCTAATTTGTTAGTTGATCATCGCATAAGAATGAGATTAAAAGTTAATTTATGTAAGCGAACATATTTGTCACACCCAACCTAAGACAGAAATGTCGAGACATGAACTGATTGTTTACAACTCAAAATGTACTATCATGCAAATTATTATATGAAAATATCTATTTAATTTATTTAAATAAATAATTTGCAAATAAGTACATCAAATATAAAAAAATTACAAAATGATATCAAATAATTCTTGTAAAAGTTTTATATCCTAAAAGCCTTCTCTAAGTGATCTTCATCTTGATAAACTATCCAACCTGCAAATGCGTACAAATTAGAAAAAGTTTGTCAACACGAGGTTGAGTGAGAAAATCACTAGTTTTAGAATACAATATTATAATATATAATAATACATAAATCTGTGAGTAAAGATTATCAAATCATAGCATGTAAATATTGCAAACAAATAATATAATGTGTGGGCTAAAGCGCTGCCATGCGAATCGGGCGTTGGTTACAATGAGTGAGTAGTTCAGTTGTCGGTGAAACCATTGTCATGCGATCGGACGCCGGCCACTACGACGTGATGTGACTATAATGATGGACATCTCCGAATGCGATAAATAAACAAATAACATATAACAAGTAGTCATTTAATTGATACACAACACAAATATTAACAATTTACATTTGAGAATATAATAAAATGTAAATGGATAGTTGATACGCATAAGTCCCCAAAACATTTAAAAACATGTAAAATAGGGAAGTGATTACTCACCTGATTTGATAAACAATAGACAAATGAAGATGTGAGAATGTTAAACCCTTCAGGATTTAACTTCAAGGGTTCCTAGTTAAATAATTTATTATTAATTAATTATACATGATATAACACGAATAATGGATTTGGGGTATTGATGTGATTTGAATTATGCTAGTGATTAGAATGTTATTAATTAAGCGAATAATGTCTATTGTTATTATTATTATTGAAGAATCAATATTATTATTTATCATATATTTGTAAGAAATTTTACTATTTTTAGTTACAAAATACCATCCACTTATACTTGTTAGCATATATAATTAAGAAATTTAAAATAAATAAATTTAATATCAAATATATTTATAATAATAATATTTAATTAAATAATTAAATACACAAATTAAATAAAATGATTTGATTAAATATAAATTGAGATATAATATCTGAGTAAATATGATATAAATATATAAATATTCTAAATAAATAATTATATCACAAATAGTTTTGATATTTATATCTAAATAAATTTGCATTTGAATCGCTAACGAAATGTAATGATAAAAATATATCTAACACGTTTTAGATACCTTTGTTATATTTTCGTTAAAAACAACACACACACACACACACATATATATATATATACACACACATACGAGTTAGTAAAGACGTTCAATGATAAGTAAACGTGAATTAAAAGTGTCGAGTTTTTAAATATAAATAAGGTTTATTATTTAAAATATACTTATAATATATATATATATATATTTATATATGATTGATTGATTTCTTTTGAGAACCACTTTGAGTTTTAAGAACTCGAAAGAACTCAACGTAATATTTTTTTTGAATTGTTTTTTACACACATGTAATACGTAAGTGTAAGCAACGTGAAAAAATTACTGTATTTTTTCGCACCGAATCGATTTTACACATGTGTAACTAACATTTAAACTTGTGTAATTATCAAAAATCTTTATTCTCTCTCCTGATTAATTTTTTAATCAGATTTATTCTCAGCCATATATTCAATACCCATTTAATTTATTGCATGGTACATATTGAATTCTTAAAGTTGTTACAACTTATCAAGTTCTCAAAAGTTCCTTCCACTATACACACACACACACACACATACGAAAACTTGTAACGGAGTTAATTGACAAGCGACGTAAACTCTAAGATGTCTAACTAATATAATAATGTTTTTTTAATATTTAGTAATAATTATAATTAGTTAAAAAAATCATTAAAACCTTAAATTAATTAACAAAAATAAAGTATCCAAAACTAGGCTGGCCGGGGTTCGAACCTGCGCCCCTGGCCGGCTCAGTACCTGAACACACAAACACCAAACTAGCTGAGCTGGGGTGTCACTTGATTAAAGAATGAATACAATAACTTTTTTGTAGAACTAATTAAGCCCCATATGATATAATAACCATAGAATCTGAAATTGATAATTCCGATTGATGTTCGTCCAATTAATCTTACGGTTAACGTAATACTGATTAAGATGATCATGTAACATCTAATAATTACCTGAAACAATGGTGTATAGAAGGGTTAATTGAGTGATCTGCAATCGTCATAAAACGCGAACATGAATCAAATTAACAGGCTGTTTCGTTTTAATTAGTTTAGGGTTACGACTCGCGATGGCCAAATGAAGATGTATACTCGTTTAATTGAATTGTTATCAACTGTTAATAGTATCGTGATTTGGTGATAAACGACGGGTTGGTTAATATCACCATTCGTATCCTATTGATCTTATTTTCCAAATTCGTTGTGTGGGTAAAGTTAGTAATACACGTAATAACGATCTTGCATTATACTATTGATTGTAATTGATTGTTAACGGCTGCCAGAAATTCATTTATAACGTCGTCGTCTGAGATGAATGTTTCCCCGGAGGACTCCCTTATTTAATTTAGATGCGTCTCGCATAATGGCGTCTTAAATTTGGCAAATTACCATTGTGTCCATCTCAAATGTTTTATATGTAATATAGATATAGATTTTACGCATATGCAGGTTATCGTTTGAACTGGTTGCAGAATTTGGTGAAGAATTTTGGATTGCTTACGTAAAAAGAATAAATCAAGACTTAGATTTGTATTTGTTGTTTTGTTTAATTAGTTGTACTTTGTTATTTTAATATTTAATTAAATTAAATAAATATTGTCACCTCTAATTATTGTATGATAGTACATTGAGAGCTGTGAGCAATCAGCCTAGACATTTCCGACTTAGGTTGGGGTGTGACAGAAACCATTGTCACTTGATCGGACGCCGGCCACTACAATATGATGTGACTATAACGGTGGACCTCTTTGAATGCGATAAATAACTACTTAAACAAATAACAAATAGCAAGTAGTCATTCAATTGATACACAACACAAATATTAATAGTTTGCATTTGAGAATATAATAAAATGTAAATGGATAGTTTGTACGCATAAGTCCCCAAAACATTTGAAAACAAGTAAAATAGGGGGTGATTACCCACCTTATTAGATGAACAAAAGACGAATGAGGATGTGAAATTGTTAAACCCTTCGGGATTTAACGCCAAGGGTTCTTAGTTAAATAATATATTATTAATTAATTATACATGATATAACACGAATAATGGATTTGGGGTTTTGATGTGATTTGAATTATGGTAGTGATTAGAATGCTATTGATTAAGCGAATTATTATTATTATTATTATTATTATTATTATTATTATTATTATTATTATTATTGAAGAATCAATTTTATTATTTAAAATATATTAATAAGAAACATTACTTTTATTAATTACAAAATATCATCAACTTATATCAAATATACTTATAATAATAATATTTAATTAAGTAATTAAATACACAAATTAAATAAAATGATTTGATTGAATATAAATTGAGATATAATATCTGAGTAAATATGATATAAATATATAAATATTTTAAACAAATAATTATATCACAAATAATTTTAGTAATTATATCAAAATAAATATGCATTTGAATCACTAATGAAGTGTAATGATAAAAATATATCTAACACGTTTTAAATACGTTTGTTATATTTTTGTTTAAAAATAATACACACACACACACGCACATATATACATATATATGTATGTATGTATGTATGTATGTATACACACGAGTTTGTAAAGATGTTCAACGATGAGGAAACATGAATTAAAAGTGTCGGGTTTTTAAATAAAAATAAGGTTTATTATTTAATATATACTTATAATACACACACACACACACACATACGAAAACTTGTAACAGAACTAATTGATAAGAAACGTAAACTCTAAGATGTCAGTTTAATATAATAATGTTTATTAATATTTAATAATAATTATAGTTAGTTAAAAAAAATCATTTAAAACCTTAAATTAATTAACAAAAATAAAGTATCCAAAACTGGGCTGGCTTGGGCTTGAACCTGCGCCCCAGGCCGGCTCAGTACATGAACACACGCACACCAAACTAGCTGAGCTGGGGTGTCACTTGAGTAAAGAATGAAAATAATAACTTAAATGTAGAACTGATTAAACCCCATATGATATAAGAACCCTAAAACTTGAAATTGATAAATTCGATTGATGTTCGTCCGATTAATCTTAGGGTTAACGTAATTCTTATTAAGACGATCATGTAAAAACTATTAATTACTTGAAACGATGGTGTATAGAAGGGTTAATTGAGTGAACTGCAGCCGGCATAAAACGAAAACATGAATCAAATTAACAGGCTATTTCATTGTAATTAGTTTTAGGGTTATATCTCGCGATGGCCAAAAGAAGATGTATACTCGTTTAAGGATCAAGAAAACCATCGGGTTGCGGGTTTCGGGTCATATACGGATCTGGATGATGGGTTTGGGTTTTGGATTAGTAATAATAAAAGGTTTAAGCAGATTTGCAATTTAGTCCTTGAAGTTCTAAGATGGAAACAAAAAGAGTTAAAACTAAGGTTTAGGGGTAAAAATGTATATATCTCAAAGTTATATTTGAAAATTAATTAAATATAATAAACAATAATAATAAAATAATATTAACTCGGTAAATGTGATGTTTTGTTGATTAATATTACCCGAAAACGATAACGGGTCGGGTATTGGTATTTAATATAATACATGAAAACCCGAGTTGTTACAGTAATCCATATTTTTGGGAAATTTGTCCTGAAATTAGAGAATACTAAAACAGTTTAGTAATAGAATAGATAAATTTTGAGAAATAAAAATTGCAGATAAGATATAAAATATATCATAACGTGGAACTTTGAGTAGTCGGCGCAATGCTACAAATGACAATCCCATAAGGGAACTTATATATAAGATGCACTAGCAGCGTATCCACCATGTCCTTATCATCTTAACATTTGTACCGTTAATCCAAAACTACTTTCAGTTCTAGATTAGTACCCACGATTGTACGTACTATGATTTCCATGCGAGGACTTTGGTAATTACATACGCATCCATAATTACTTAGATCGTCGGATGGTCCACATAACTCGTCCCATCGTGTGGGTTTCTAAACATTTGAAAGACTTCGTCTTGAGAAAACAAAAGATTTATTGCACTTTGATTAAAAACCAGTAGATCAACATTGTTTAGAATATTGTTATAATGAATTGAACCTTTGATTTGTTTAACAAAATATTAAATTTTCAAAACATCTTTTGATAGAATGATATAACTTTTGAAAATGGAAAAGGAAAAAGATTCCTTATAGTTGATATTGGGATGAATTGTGATAAACAAGAATAAACAGATAAACCATAAGTACGATATCATAAATAGTTGGAGGCACGCCTTACGAAGGTGATTAGGGTTTCCACAATTGTAGCAAGATGGATAGCGAGTGTGTAGGGTTGAGAAAACGACAAAGCATGGGTTGTATGAGTAGACGACAAAGACCATTGCGAGATGGCTTGGGCATTAAGCGGTGTATTGCAAATATTAGCAAGGATGATTGAACCGATTACATTGGCTGCGAAAATGATATGAGCATTGAATTGAATAATGATAGTTGCAAGTGAAGCATAACATGTGCATATTGATATATAGTTTTCTTGTTTGAGATGCTAGGATTTCATAGAATACAGTTAATTTGACGTTGAATACGGTGATTTCTTAGTTAACACATTCCATGATTAATAAAGATGTGATATCACGAGATGATAGATAAATTGTGTAAATTTCATATGTGTGATTGATGAAAAATGAAACTTAAATATGTTATGCTAGTGTTTATTCATAACTTAAGGATTAGTTAGAATTTAAATGATAATCGATGAGATAATTTTTTGAGTAATTGAGTTTATCAAAACATAGCAAATTGAGATGTTAATAACTAAAATTTTGAGGATGAAATCTGGAAATGTATTTGATAGTATTTTGGATGTGATGAGTTATTTAAAATAGGTTTGATAGTTGAATATATGATATCATGAGTATGAGAAAACCATTTGTTTAATATACTGTTTAACAATGATATTGAAATTATTTGTTAGTTAAATAATAGGATGAGATGTGTATGAGACAAACCAAAATAATATATTAGTTGTTTCTTGATAACTTGTGAATGTGATAAGAGGAACATGAGAAAACCAATCAAATGATAGAATATAAATAGTTTTAATCGACTTGTGATAATTTAGTCTTGATGGGTGAATGATTTGTGTCCAATCTTGAGTATAAAAATGATTTTGAGTATGTGATAGATCGAATCAATAAATATTGATTCAAATGTGGTTGAGTAATTAATTAATTGAGAAATTGAGTAATTGAATAATTAAATCAAATCATAAATGTTTCAAATGAAATCAAATATACAACCAAATAAACCAATAACAAATGTTCTTCGATGTGTTTGGTGTCTCATGAGCTTTCAATGACATTTATTTTCCCCACTTGTTAGCATACCAAAACAAAACAAATGTGTGAGTTGAGCTTCCCATGAGCTTATCCATGACATTTTATTGACCCAACTAAATAACATATCAACAATATAATTGAGTTTGTCGGCCAATGAGCATTACATGGAGTTTTTAACCAACCAAAACGAAATAACAAATAAATGAATGTAAACATGAGTAGTTGAAGCATCTTTTGTATCACCACAGATGATAATGCTTCAACAAATTATCACAACTAAAACAAATCGTGCAAATGAACAGTTGGCAAGTCCATGGCGTCCCATGGTTTTCCACCCGACTAGACATTTTAAAAGCAACAGTACACAATAAATAAGGTAACTGTTTAGCTGATTACGTTAAACGCTTAAAGTGTTGGTCGTATGACAATTAACACTTTGGCGGGGAATCTTGTCATACTCGCTAACTTTAAACGAAAAAGAGCAAAAACAAATATGGGGTATTCTCAAGGAATTTCCCAATAATGAAAACAATCAACTAACATTAAATGAAAGTATTTTGAGAGGAGTCATAAAAAAATATTTTGAGCGCGAGACACAGTCTCGGAGTTATAAAAATATTTTGAAGGTGAAGCATAGCTTCGGAGTTGTATGTACATGACAATAAAATTAAACAATTAAGTAAGCAATTAAATAAGCAATTAATCTAGCAAGTAATTACGTAAGCTGTAAACAAATAAATATAACACATAAGGTAAACAAATATGCATGTATGGGGTCATAAGAATATTTTTAGGACTTTTTTAATGACCTATCTTACACCTTTGGCTCTGATACCAATCAGTCACAACCCAACCTAAGGCGGAAATGTCGGGGGGCGAACTGATTGTTCACATCTCACAAGGGTACTATCATGCAAATTATTATATGAAAATATCTATTTAATTTATTTAAATAAACAATTTGCAAATTCGTACATTAAATATAAAGAAATTACAAAATGATATTAAATAATTCTTGTATAAGTTTTATATCTTAAAAGCCTTCTCTAAGTGATCTTCATCTTGATAAACTATCCAACCTGCAAATACGTACAAATGTAACACCCTAAATATTATATTAATAAATATTAAAGGGAAATGATGTTCGTTTATTTACATGTGTGTGAATATTTAATTAAGATTAAATATAATAAAGGAGTATGTGCTTGAATTAATGAAAGATTGATTAAAGGGGGGTGATAGGAATTAGGTCCATGGGCCTAAGAGAGTATAAATACTCCCTTAAACCTCCCTAAAACCCTCATTTCTATCTTTCATATTCCCTACACACTCTAAAACACACACACACACCTCTCTAGTTAGGCCGTGACCAAGGAAGAGGATTCAAGGCCAAAACCAAACATAGATCTAGGTAAATCTTAACTAAACAAGCAAGATACGAGTTAGAGATATATATTGGAACTAGCCATGACCTAACAAACGTTTAAAGGCATGTCCTTTGATTTTAGAGGTTACGTTTTTGTGAACGGTTTTCCCTAGAACTTTGCCCTAGAGTAGATCGGGTATAGATGAGCCATAAAGTTGCGAACTTGATGTTTAAAATGGATTTAACGAACTCATGGATACATACGGCTCATAAAGTAACCCTAGATCTAGCCTTGAAAGTTTTAAACCCATAAAGGTTCAAGCTCTATTAATAAACGGGTTAGGTCTTGGCCGAAAATGGGAATGGGAAACGGTTTAAGGATGATACAATACCATAATAAGGGTATAAATGTTAAAACATGTGAGGATAAAAGAAATAAAGGACATGAAAGTTGCAGGCTCGTTTGAATACAAAGGTTATATTCGATTACATTAATGGTTCGTGTACATACATATATTCGATTACATCGGCAGATTTGAATACAAAATAAACGTTCGAATACATTGAGGGGACTTGAATACAATGTATGAATTCACATACATTGTGCTATTCGATTACATATGGACTCGATTACATATCCATAATCGAATACAATATGGACTCTATTACATGTCTATAATCGAATACAATATGAAAGATCGAATACATGCATAAACTCGATTACCTTATGGACCCGCTTACATGTGTAAACTCGATTACATCAAAGGACTCGCTATCATGCATATACACACACGAATACATTAAATAATCTCGCATACCATTCATGTATTCGAATACATGGCCTACCCGCGTACATCATGAGGTCAAATACATTGAAAGATTAGAATACAATGAACATGTTAGAATACATTGAAAGATTGATATACAATGAACATGTTCGAATACATGGTATCACTCGAATACATATACATGCTCCTTAGAACACAAATACATCCTAACACTAGCCAATGAGAATACAAGACCATTCTAACATAAGCTCATATGAATACATTATGTACCCGCATACATCATGTATTCAAAAGGATTATATTAGCATACACTATGAATTCGCATACACCATGTGTTCGCGTATTATGTTTCTATTCGGATAAGAAAGAGAGATTTAAAACAAGTGTTTTCAGGAAGAATACACAATGTAAACAAATACAATATGTAATGGAATAGAAGTGTATTCTAAATGATTGGGGACACACGATTAGAATAAACCAGACTTAGCCATTTTACTGAAAACTAAGGAATATAATTAGGGTGAGTATTGAGACATATAATTAATATACAGTTTGCCGAACCGAGTTAAAGAGAGGAATAACAATTAATGGAGAACGTAACAAAATCCAGGTGAGTTTTAGCCCCATTTCCTTGTTATGTTTTTGGGGATGTGTGCATACTCAATGTGAATGTTAATACACCTACCTTAAATGGTAAGTGTATGTCTATATGATGAATGTGATAGTTATGTTATATTATGAATGTATGCTTGACATACGTGAACGATCTTCGGATATTGCACGTATTGTTACGGAAGGTATTGTGTAGCAAGTATGAAATGATTATATAAAAGGAGTTTATAAGAATAATGCATGTATGAAATTTATGTATATATGTTTGAATGTTATATAGATAATGACAAAGAAATGTAATGTATGGTTGTATGGAAAGGAAAGGGAAACGAGCCCTAATAATACTCGAGGTAAGAGGGAACCGAACCCTAATAATATTCGAGGCAAGAGGGAAACGAACCCTAATAATATTCGAGGCAAGAGGGAACCTGGCCCTAAAATACTCGAGACAAGAGGGAACCGAACCCTAATAATATTCGAGGCAAGAGGGAACCGGGCCCTAATAATACTCGAGGAAAGTAGGGTGTAATGCTCTTTAAAACATATGATCGAAGTAATGAACGAAGGTATATAATGAACGAAGGTATGAAAATAAAAGTATGATCGAAAGTATGTAATTATGAATGTGTTGTAGGTTGTATGATTAACTAGAACTGACTCAGCGTAGCTGACTTTTAGTATGCATGTAGGAGAGTAGAATGAGGCAGCCAGCTTGAGCGGGGGCACATGTCAGAAGAATAAGAGGCTGGCATCTGGAGACTCAAGATATTTTTATATTGATTAAGGTTTAAATTGAAAGACAAGAATGTTTGTTTAAGAAAAGATATGAAATGTTATGAATGTTTAATGCAAGTTTTTATATTGTGCAAAAGTTTTAATTAACTCTGATTTGTTGAACTGTGTTTAAGAGTAAATCCAACGTCCAATGTAGGACACCGGTAATAGGGCCTTACAAGTTGCTATCAGAGCATAAGTTCGATAGATTTAAGTATCCTACATGCTTAGACTTGAATAGAGAATGAGATTAAAGTAAGAAAGGAAAGAATATGCTTGTTCAAGAAATCCATTTGTCACTCAAGCAAGCTAAGTTAAGGTAAAGTATGTGTAAAGTAGAATGAAGGCTAGTGTAATTGCTAGAGAACAAGGTATGATTTTAGCTTAATTTCTAAATAAAAAATGTTATGAATGCTAGCTTAATTGCTAGGGATAGGAGTACATGATGATATGAACTGTTTGATTGTATAACTGTTAGAAGTAGAACTAGCACATGTGAATTCACAAAGGAAAGTGTATAGGACACATAGAGTAACATGATCAGTTAATCACAACCAGCCACTGTTATTACCTGTTAGCCTTACTATCCTTTTACTAAATAGTTCCTTGAGTGATTACGTTTGTTTTTTCCTTATAGAATACTAATGGCTGGAGCAAGAAAGACTGTTAGGCAAGGAGGTCATACGGGACGTCGTGGCAGGCCACACATTGTCCGAGAACCTTCTGTAGAAACAACCACTAACACCGGGGGAGAAGGAAGTGCAGCTTGTCAAAATCCGAGCAACAACGAGGGATATCAACTCGACCCTGCTGTTCAAGCTGCCATTGCTCAAGCGGTAGCAGCTGCAATGAAGTACTTAAATCCTGAAAAGCGTTCTGGAAGTCATGCAAGAACTGCAGAAAGGTTAGGTGACAATGGTAAGAAAGATGATGAAAGAGAGAAAGGTGATTCAAGTGAAGTTCGATCTGTGAAGGTTGATGATAGAAAGAGAGGCCGAGGCGGATGTAACTACAAGTCCTTCAAAGGTTGTGACCCACCGAAGCCGACTGTTTTAGGAGACGCAATCGCTACTCTCCAATGGATAATCGCTATGAATAAGGTTATCCGAGTTAGTGAGTGCCGTCCCGACCAAGCTGTGGGTTATGCTACTCTATCATTCGGTGAAGAAGCAATGTATTGTTGGGAGTCGGTTGAGCAGACGAAGAGTCGGGAGGAGGTTAAGGCCTTGAAATGGGATGACCTGAAGGAGATGGTCATGTAACAATTTTGTGCTGATGCTGAGGTATAAAAGGCGGAAATGAAGTTTCTGAACTTAAAAGCAGGAAAGATGACACACCGCGTGTACACTACTGAATTCAACCGCATGTCTAGGTTGGTACTTGACATGGTGAGCATGGAAGCTAAGAGGATCAAGTTTTACGTAAGGGGATTGCCGCAGAATGTTCGCACGTTAGTCAGGGCGAATAAACTGGCTACGTTCGACTCTGCTGTGGAACTCCCTGAGATGGTTTATGATGATTTAGTTGTGGAGGATATTGTGGCGGTGGAGGAAGAGAAGGATAAGAAATGGGTCAGTCATGCTAAACGAACTGGTACTCAGTTGTGGAACTCCAGGGACTAAAAGCAGAAGGTATGGGAGAAGAAGTCGTGTAAAATTTGCGGTAAGATACACGGCGGTGAGTGTAGGTGGGGTATTGTTTCTGATTCATGTCATAAGTGCGAGAAAATCCATGTTGGGGAGTGCAGAGTTGGATCAAATGTTTGCTATAAGTGTGGAAAGGCAGGGCATTATGCTCATGAGTGTAATACCAAACCCGCATGCTACAAGTGCGGTAAGACGGGTCATTTTTCTAGGGAATGCACCGATGGAGGAGCTGGAGGAAGTGGAAAGAAAGATGCTGAGCAAGCCAGGCCAAAGACCAGAGCTTACATGCTAACTCAGGAGCAAGCCAAGCAAATTCCAGAAGTTTTCAATGGTACGTTTCCGGTAAACGGTGTTTCCGCTTCCGTATTGTTTGATTCAGGTGCGAATTAAAGTTTTGTAGCTACACTATTTAGTAAATTAGCTAAAATGAAATTGTTGCCGAGTGCCTGAAATCTTTATAGTAGAAACAGCTAGTGACACCTCGGTTAAAATAATGAAAATGGTTAAGATTGTAAGATAGAGTTAGAGGGACGTGAGTTTCCCTGTTACCTTGTATGTAATGACCTTAGGAGGGTTCGATATAGTTTTGGGAATGGATTGGTTATCTGAGTTTGAAGCTTAAATAGTGTGTAAGAGTAGGCTAATAAGGTTAATGTCCTTGGATGGTTGTACAATGACGGTGTATGGTGATCAAGAAAGTTTAGGGCTTAATGTAATTTTGATTATAAAAGCCGAAGGTTTGTTTCGACGAGGGTGCGATGCCTACCTAGCGTATGTTGTCAAAGCTACGGCTGCGACGAAAGAAATGAAAGATGTTCCTATCGTGTGCGACTACCCAGAAGTTTTCCCTGATGATATTCCGGGGTTGCCACCGGAGCAAGAGATAGAATTCCAGATAGACTTAATACCAGGAGCCCAGCACATCGCGAAAGCACATTATCGTCTAGTGCCGTCCGAGATGAAAGAGTTGATGTCCCAACTACAAGAACTCCTCGACAAAGGTTTTATAAGACCAAGTGTTTTCCCGGTGGGGCGCACCCGTGTTATTTGTTAAGAAGAAGGATGGAAGTATGAGGATGTGCCTAGATTATCGTGAGTTGAATAAACTTATGGTGAAGGATAGATATTTGTTTCTACGGATTGATGATTTGTTTGACCAAATGCAAGGTCTTGTTGGTTCTCCCGAATAGATCTCAGATCAGGCTATAATCAGCTAATAGTGAAAGAGGCAGACGTTTCAGACTCGGTAATGGACACTACGAGTTCCTCGTGATGTCATTTGGTCTAAAGAATGTTCCTACATCGTTCATGGACATGATGAATAGGTGTGTCGGCCGAAGTTGGATAAGTCAGTTTATCGTTTTCATTGATGATATATTGATCTATTCAACGAGCGAGTCTGATCATGCTGAGCATCTGAGGGAAGTATTGGAGGTTTTGAAGGAAGAGAAGTTGTATGCTAAGTTTTTCAAAATGAGCGTTCTGGTTGCGAGAAGTGCAGTTTCTAGGTCACGTGATCAATCCTGAAGGGATTACGTGGACCCAGCTAAGATTGAAGCGATAAAAATTGGAAGACTCTGCAGAACCCGACTATATACGAAGCTTTTTCGGGTTGGCTGGCTATTATTGGAGATTCATCGAAGGCATCTCCGAAGATAGCTGCAACATTGATCGGTATGACCCGAAAGTCGAGTAGTATTCAGTTGGGGTAAGTTCCAAGAGGAAGCTTTTGAGGAATTAATGAAAAGACTCACGCAAGCCCCAATCCTTGCTTTACCCTATGGTGACGAGGATTTGGTTGTTTGTACCGATGCTTCGCATCATGGGTAGGTTGCGTATTAATGCAACTAGGAAATGCTATAGCTTTATGCGTCTAGACATTAGAAAGTTCATGAAGTACTTATCCGAACGCTTGATTTAGAGCTAGCAGCTGTAGTACATGCTCTCAAGATATGGAAGCATTATCTGTATGGTACTAAGTTTACTATTTACACAGATCATAAAAGTTAAAGTACTTCTTCGAGCTGAAAGAAATTAAACATGAGGCAGAAAAGGTGGTTAGAATTGATAAAGGACTACGACTGCGATATCAGAGTACTATCCTGGAAAAGCTAATGTGGTCGCTGACGCGCTAAGTCGTAAGAATGAGGAAGTCATTGCTACAGTGCAAGTCGTATAAGTTGATTGTTAGCTCGGATCTCTTTGAAGAAATCATCAAGGTACAGTCTGAAGTGCTGGAAGATGATAAACTAATGAAGAAGGAAAGAATTGTTGGGCAACAAGACGAGCTGATGGAAAACACTCATAGTGTTAAAACTAGGTTTGAGCGTATGTGGATTCAACGCCATGAAAATTTTAGAGATAAAATCCTAGATGAAGCTCATAAGTCAAGATATTCAATCCATCTGAGATCCACTAAGATGTATCAAGACCTAAAAAGGGACTATTGGTGGCCGGGGATGAAGAATGTGTGTGGTAGATTATGTCAGTAAGTGCTTTAACTTGTTTCACAAGGTTAAAGTAGAGCATCAGAAGCCATATGGGAAGATGCAGCCTTTGGAGATAACTGAATGGAAATGGGAACACATCACCATGGATTTCATAACGAAGCTACCTCATACAGTTAAACATCATGATACCGTTTGGGGTGATTGTGGATTGTTTGACGAAAAGTGCTCACTTTCTGCCTATACGAGAGGCTAATTCATCAGAAACGTTAGCAAGTTCATTCATAAAAGAGTTGTGTAGAACTAATGCATGGGGTGCAATTGTCGATTGTGTCTGATGGAGATACTCGCTTTACTTCGATATTCTGGAAGAAGTTTCATGAAGCTATGGAAACAAGATTGAACATCAGTACGGCGTATCATCCTCAAACAGATGGACTGTCTGAAAGGACGATTCAAACCCTTGACGATATGCTACGTGATTGTGCTTTAGACTTTGGAGGAAGTTGGGAATGATCATCTGCATCTGGCAGAGTTCTCCTATAACAACAACTAACCCATTCAAAGCATTGGACTATACCGCCCGTTCGAGATGCTGTATGGAAGACGTTGTAGAACTCCTGTATGTTGGGGGAGAGATTGGTCAAAAGGTGATTGGGAGTTTGGAAGCTGTGCAAGAAACCTATTCAAGGTTTGATCAAAATCAAGGAAAGGATGAAAGCCTGCTCAAGAC